>NW_015659431.1:0-493 GCF_001515625.1 Sinocyclocheilus rhinocerous | reverse complement strand
ATTTGAATTTGGCACAATTAATAATTGTGAGTCAGTATTTCCCTTCCTAGTAAAATATGATAAAGTGGTAGATTCGGTCTGTGATAGAGACCAAAGTGTACTAGTTGAGGTGTTTAAAGGGTTAAATTTAGCTATCTATCCCAAACAGACACTGCATTCAACCACTGGATGTTAATGCTAACTGCTAACCTTTGAGGCTAATGGCTTTAGCATAGACTTCAATGTAAACAACTGTTTCGTTAGCTTAGCCACACCGTGGGGTATGTTTACAATAGGGTTGCTGTGCTGCGCGTGCGCAGTTCAGAGTTGCTTCGGAAGTAGGCTAAGACTTCCGTGTCACTATCGTAACTATGGCAACCAAAACAAGCTCTATTGGGCTAGCATGTGAATCGTTGCATTGCAAGTACAGTTAAGCATGTTATATGAAATGTCGGAGCATTTCAACACCGTACAAATAACAACACCGCTTTTGGTTGGTTTTGCGATGTGGCGC
>NW_015659430.1:1749-4844 GCF_001515625.1 Sinocyclocheilus rhinocerous | reverse complement strand
TCCCTACTCAGGGAACCATGCTTACATAAGTAACCTGAGACGTTTTCCTTATGGCCAAAAATAATTATTTCAGTTTTATTTTCGTTTAAATTTAAAAAAAATTACTTGAGGGCCAAAACGTAAGTTCTTCTAAACAGGCCAACAATGGCCAACAATTATGCTTTATAGGAAAATAGATCTGAGTATCATCAGCATATAGATGAAAGGATACTTTATATTTGTTAAAAATGGAAGCCAGAGGAACATGTACAGGGTGAACAATACCGGTCCAAGGATTGATCCCTGTGGAACTCTACAATTAAGAGGTATAAGAGGACAAGAGGAGGGCTGATGATCAATACGAACACTGAAACATCTGCTGGTCAGATAAGAATGGAACCAATGTAAGACTGTGCCACGAAGCCCCACAGATGTCTCCAAATGCATCAACAGGACCTCATGGTCAACCAAATCAAAGGCAGCACTCAGATCTAATAAAACTAAAGCCATGGATTTCATAGAATCAGTAGAATCACAATCAACTACCTAGGCAGTCATTTTGACCATTTTTAAATTTTAAAATATTATAACTTTGTTGAAATAAAACCCTTATAACTATAATACCCTGACTTTTCCTAAATGTGTGTATATTTTATTATAACATTGTTATTTTATTAAAATTACAAAACACAAAAGAGTTCTGAGTATTTCTACCTCAAATGGCCAAAGCGGTCAAATTGACCGTTCGCATTACAGACGGCGTATAATTTCTGCTTAATTTTTTCCCCGCTGTTGAAGATGCACGTCACTGTTTTCTAGCAACTTTTTTTCTAGTTGATTTTATATTCTATTGCTAAGCTAAAATACCTGTTCGTAAAAAAAGCCGGGTGAACACGTCCAATACAACAACTGCTGTCATTCAATCTGCCACAGTTCCAGGTAGGCTATGTTTGGCTGGAAGACTATAGCCTGACTGTTATCAATAATAGTCTACTTCAATGTTATGACAAAATAGCCATAATAATAATAATTCATGTTTTTATGCTAGTGTAATGTTAATGCATAGGGGACAAAAATAATTCACTTTATGGATTATTATTGTAAAGGTAACTTCTAGAA
Organism: Sinocyclocheilus rhinocerous; assembly: GCF_001515625.1. Lineage (NCBI taxonomy): Eukaryota > Metazoa > Chordata > Actinopteri > Cypriniformes > Cyprinidae > Sinocyclocheilus > Sinocyclocheilus rhinocerous. Next base: position 3,746 of record NW_015659430.1, on the reverse strand, counting down.
GAGCTCATTAATCAGTTGAATGTTACAGTTTACATATTACATAATCTTTATTATTTGTTTAATGTTTGAATCAAGTACTTCCGGTAACACTTTACAATAAGATTCATTATTTAACATTAGTTAACTACTTTAGTTAACATGAACTAACATGAACATTAAACAAGTGTGCTCCTATAAATAGCTGGGCATTTATATAGATAATTTACTCACCTGGGGACCCCATGTAGATAGTATATGTTCTCGTGTGCAGCAGAGGTTACCTTTTCTACGAAGACTGAGAGTTTACGGGGTTCAGCAGAAAGTAATGTATATATTTTACCAGGCTGTAATTGGAAGTGTACTACATTATGGTTATACTTACACTTCTGTTTGGAAACATTACAGTTCAATCTAAAGCCAAACTTGCACGTCTGGTAAAGACGGCCATGGGAATTATAGGGAAAAGGGAATATCAAACATTGGAATCATCTTATGAGCAGTCTGTTCTTAAGGAAGTCACTAAGATACTATCTGACCCCTCACATAGCTTATTCTCTGTGTATGAGTTGCTGCTATCTGGTAGACGATACAGGCTGTCTGTGTGCATATACAACCGTTTTAAGAAATATTTTGTACCTACGTCAAGTAGACTTTTAAACATGTAATTTATTCGTGTAATCCCTTGTTGGTTATGGTTGTTATTTTGGCTTGGAATGTTGGTTTTTATTTTTGTTTATGTGGATTTTTATTATGCAATGTAATGCTGATCAGTGTATGTGTATGCGGGCTCCAGGGTCCAAGACAAGTTTCCCCATTGGGGACAATAAAGTGTATTGAATTGAATTGAAATTGAACTAAGAATGAACAATACTTCTACAGCATTTATTCATCTTAGTTAATGTTAATTTCAACCTTTACTAATGCATTAAAAGTTGAAATAAAATCTAAATTAAAATCAAAAGTTGTGCTTGTTAACATTAGTTAATGCTCTGTGAATTAACATAACCTAAGAGTGAACAGCTCTATTTTCATTAACTAACATTGTCAAATATTAATAAATACTGTAATAAATGTATTGTTCATTGCTCGTTGTTAATACATTAACTAACATTAACTAATGGAAAATTATTGTAAAGTGTTACCATACTTTGTATTTGTAAATTCTCCCTCTCATGTTCATCATTTTAGGCTGCGTGATTGTGGTCTAACAGAGGAAAGCTGTTCAGCTCTCGCTACAGTCCTGAGATCAAACTCCAGTCTGAAAGAGCTTGACATCAGCAACAATAATCTGCAGGATTCAGGAGTGAAGCAACTCCAGAACGGATTAAAAAATACAAAATGCACATTGGAGAAACTCAGGTGAATGTAATGAACCATCGTTTGGTTTTAATAATAACATTCTCTTTTGATCAAAATGGAAATATCACTGTAATAATCTAAAAAAAAAGGAAAGACATGCTCCTGTCAGATGGTAACAAATTTTTTTCTTCTTCTCCGATCAGAAGAAGAAAGATATTAAACCTTTTTGTAGTAATATTAATTATATAACTTTGAATATAATAAAAACCTTTTTTTGCAGACTTTCAGACTGCAGTATCACTGAAGAAGGTTATAAAGCTCTGTCTTCAGCTCTGAGATCAAACCCTTCACACCTGATAGAGCTGGATCTCACAGGAAATGATCCTGGACCATCAGGAGTGAAGCAGCTCAGTGATTTACTACAGGATCCAAACTCTCAACTCAAGACACTGAGGTGAGACGTGATGAAATAATGCCAAATAAATTATATGCAGGCAATTTATTTATAAAGAATATTTCATTAAAACAGTTTGTAAATCCATCCCTTTCACAGTGTTTCAGAGTCAGATGTTGTTTATTTATGAAATGAAGTTTACTTCATCTTCTCTTCTGCAGGTTTGTGGGTCCTGCTGCAGATGAAGGCTGTCAGTATGTGACTGGAATTGTGGGTAAAAACCCGTTACTCCTGAGAGAGCTGAATCTGAGTGAACATGAACTAG
>NW_015659430.1:0-466 GCF_001515625.1 Sinocyclocheilus rhinocerous | reverse complement strand
ACAATGGGAACATGATGGCTACTTATAGCAGACAAGGAGGGTCACATGACAAGAACAAACCAATGGGAAACAAGACACATGACTAAAACAACCAATCAGAACATGACACATACACAAGGCAGAGAGACATGAGGCAAGGGAAGCATGACACTAACAGCAGGAATCAATTACAAAATAAAAGACATGGAAAACATGAACATGAAACAAAACCCAAACACCAAACCCCACATTACATACCCCCCCCTCTAAGGGCGGCTCCAGACGCCCAAACAAATCCCAAAAAGTCCAGGAGGGTGGTGGAGTGGAGGCGGAACTGGGGGAGGGACGGAGGGCCAGGCCCATGAAGCGGAACAGGCATAGCGGGGGGCCATAGTGGAGCAGGCAGAGCGGGAGGCCATGGCGGAGCAGGCAGAGTAGGGGACCATGGCGGAGCAGGCAGATCGGGGGGCCATGGCGGAGCAGGCAG
>NW_015659429.1:765-889 GCF_001515625.1 Sinocyclocheilus rhinocerous | reverse complement strand
TATGGGTTAAAATGAGAGCCCATTTCTCTCCAAACGGTGCCAGTTCGAGCGTTTTGCATTAAGAAACAAGAATAACTAAACTTGATAATTTATGTTACAATTTTAACATAAATGCACATTGTTC
>NW_015659429.1:230-532 GCF_001515625.1 Sinocyclocheilus rhinocerous | reverse complement strand
TGAACGGAACAAAAAGTGTTGAACTTGAAAATTGTTTATGCGCGAGTGCACTTGCTAAATGAAGGCGGATTGTACAGGGCTCTATGCTTATTTTTCTTTTTAGGAGCGCTTGTGCTCCTAACTTAAACAATCAAAAATTTCGGAGAACCAAAATTTGATAAAAAAATTGCCTTAACATTTCGAGGTGATATTTGACTCCTTAAAGTGATTTACAGTAGAATTTTGTTTTTACCTTTGTAGTGGCATTTTTCTATCTTTATTAAAAGTATGTCATCTTTTGTCAAATTTTTAAAAAATTATAT
>NW_015659429.1:0-117 GCF_001515625.1 Sinocyclocheilus rhinocerous | reverse complement strand
GTTACTAATCAAATGAAATCAGTATTAAAATTAATTTGTACAGAGGTAGCACAGAAGAGCACAAAAGTGGCCTGTAGGTGTACTTTCAGACATTTAATGAGGATCAGAGGTGGCATG
>NW_015659428.1:0-478 GCF_001515625.1 Sinocyclocheilus rhinocerous | reverse complement strand
CTGGCGAATTCTCTCATCAGAAACAACAAAGTGCAAATGTGTGTAAGACTCTGTAAGATATTAATTTCATAGTGTAAACAACTTCAGTGATTTTAATGGGAGTTTTTGAGAGTGCTTGAACTAGACTGTCAGTGAATGTTCTTTGATAATGGAAATGTTCTTTGCTCTCTTTCTGTACAATTAAAGTGTTATGATTAGCCTAACTTGCAATGTTTTATTAAAATTAACTTTCAATGTTAAATTCACTTTAAATATAAACTCAATCGTATTAAAAATATGTCATGGCATGACATCCATATCTGTTAATTAAGTAAACAGACAGGTTTTTATGCATAGTTAATAGATTACATTATTAGGTTATTTTGACCATCGCCCACTATAGATCAACATAATCTAGGTGAGAATCAAGATATTTCATGGTATAGTTAATGCAGTTTGGGGATGTTTTGAATAAAAAGGAAAAAATAAATAAAACATA
>NW_015659427.1:395-576 GCF_001515625.1 Sinocyclocheilus rhinocerous | reverse complement strand
GAAGAAAGAGAGGGGCTTTCTTCTCGATGCTCCGGTTTCACCTTCAGAGCTTTTCGGTACCTCCGTCGAGAGGGTGGTTGACAAGTTCAGGGAGGCGAAGGCGCGCTCAGTGGCCTTCAAAACCTTAATTCCACGAAGGTCCAGGTCTGAGCCCGAACAACCCAGGGGTCCTGGCCCGTCT
>NW_015659427.1:0-282 GCF_001515625.1 Sinocyclocheilus rhinocerous | reverse complement strand
CGCGGGTCAAAGGGAGGTAGGCAAGACCTGAGGGAGGGGATCCAGACGAGGCGTCAGCGCTCTCGTCCGGACCAGAGTGATACCTGAACATCTACTCATCTCCCTCGGGGGGTTTAACATCTGCCCTTATATTCCCCTTCCTAATTCCCCTGTAACCACCATCATCTCCACCTGACCGAGGTTAGGTAGGAATCTCCTGTGCCTGCATTACAGTCTTCTATGCTGGACCTATGATGTTTTTCGGTTGGTTCTGTGTCTTACATAGTAACCACCTTACTGATG
>NW_015659426.1:0-3443 GCF_001515625.1 Sinocyclocheilus rhinocerous | reverse complement strand
ATGCGTAATGCAGTGCAGTGACTTGGTTAAAAGAGTTCATTCTCATGAACAAATGCAAATTTAACAAACCTTAAAAAAAAACTATGTTGTATGTTTACAAATCGCTCTTGTGACTTTGTCATAGAGCACTATGCACCAGTCTTAATCTGCTTAAAGTCAAACACACCTTAAAGGAATAGTTCACCCAAAATTGTCATCATTTACTCACCCTCAAGTTGTTCCAAACCTGTATAAAATTCTTTGTTCTGCTGAACACAAAAGTTGTTATATGTAAGAATGTTTGTAATCAAGCAGTTTTAGGTCACCACTGACTTCCAAGAAAGTGAGAGAGACTGAGGAAGACAAAGTGAGAAGTAATGTTAATCACAGAGCTTATTTAAATATACCTGTAAATACACAGATTTCAGAAAGGCGGCTCATTGAGGAGACGGTGGAGGTGGTCGGAGTCTCTTCCGGAATGGGCGTGATCGTGCTTCTGGGGGTGGATTACGAGGAGTACGTTGTCCCAGACACAATGTATTCAGGAGACATTGAGGACCTTGTGGAACAGCTGCCACTGAAGATGAAAATAAAACATATTAACAACTGGGTGCTAAGCATCGAAGAATAGAATTTAAAAAGAAAGTTCTGTGTTAAATGATATAGGTTAAAATTTAATAGGGAGTAGTTTCCCTATTATTAAAATATTATTTGTTCAGCTGTTTAGTTTGTGTGCTTATATAATGTAGTTAATTGATTAATTGGTTTGTTTGTTTATATGTAAATGTTTTTCAATTGGTTTCCAATAGTTCTGCTGTTTACTTTGTATTTCTCAAAATGTTCGTTTTTTTTCTTCTTCTCATATTTGGTTCAATTAAAGTCCTTAGATAATTCTCAGTTATGTAAGTTTTGATGCTTTTCACACATACACGCCAGACACAGCCTAGGCTCTATGTATTACTGACAGTACAACATTCTCATGATAATTACTTATTTTTATCACAATAGTATATTAAGTTACAGAACTTAGCAGGTTTAACAACATTTGTATGACAAAAAAAGTACTCTGAACATTTAAATAAAAAAGCAGGTTTTAATAGAATAGTAAAAAAGCAGTACACAAAACACGTATAACGTAAAACATTTTCAATCAATATTTAACATCAAATGTATAAGTGTTGAGTGTTTTATAAATAGATTGCCAATTAAGTCTAGGATACTGTGATAAACACCACGGCAAATTAACAAATATGAATGGATGTTTGAAACATTTTAATACTGTTCTATATGATTCCAAAAAGATTTGCATGCACGAGGTAAGATTTGTGAAAATGTACACAAGGTTGCAAGCCTAAATTAATTTTGCAAACGCAAGAGAAGACTTGTACAGATGGAAATTGTGTTTCAAGTACACGAAAAAAAGATTTGCAGCATTTTACTGTTTTTCATAAGTGCAATTCATGTATTATGAAACCGCAGCTTCATGCTAACGCAAAATAAACATGATCTGTATTCTTTTGACCTTTTTTTCTGCAATTTCACAATACATGAAAAACACTTGCAAAAGCTTTTTTTCCCCCTCACACTTGAACGCGATTTCCACCTTTACTTTCCGTTTGGTAATTTTTTTGCCATCTACCCTTAAACATTTAAGGAAAATTAGTCTAAAATGCCAAGTGGTCTAGAGAAAGACTAAAAATCACACTCGCACGTGATTCAGCAATCATCAGTGTTATCAAACTGTCTTGGTGCTAGCGACAGCACCTTCAGCATGTCGTCGGAGGACACGAAAGCCCTCGTTTATTTTCCATAGTAATATTAATATGCCGATGAAACAACTTAATAAACAGTACATACATTTAAGCACGCTGAACAGCAAGGATGAGGACTGAACTGATAACGTTTGTCTGACATCGTGTGCAACGTGACACAAAACAACAGCGTCAGCATCCTCCTACTCCTACGTCATTCGGAGTGACATATTTCTATAGTCTTCTGGCAGTGACCATGCTATTGATCTTGTTGTCAGTTTCTTTGTGTTACACTGTAAAAAAATTATTCACAAAAACACATTTCTCAAGATTTTATCTGTATTTTATGTCTTTCTTGCTGAGATTTAGTTTATTGTTAAATCTCTTAAACTCATTGATAACAATAAGAATAACAAGTCTCTTAAGGCTTATGATGATATTTTTCTTAAAAAATATTTTTTTCTTATCTCATTTAAAAAAAAAGAAAAATGACAGTATTTTACACCTCACACGGAATAACAGTCAATTTTTTTGTCTATCTTTATGTTTATCTATATGTTGTTCAATCCATCTGTCTGTCATTCTGTCTTTCTATCTGTCCGGTCAAGGTTTTGTTCAGCATTTATAGTCTTGACAAACTGTGTTTTTCTAGTTAAAAATGACTTATATAAACTGCATTGCGTTTCACTTAAATTAAAATCTGCATTTCCATTCAAATTAAGGACAAGAAAAGAAAAAACTGCACAAAGTTTTAATCACGCCAGTGTCTCCATTTGTTAGGTGTTTTATGTAAATCTGGTCATTAGCCAACTGCTGTTGACAGTTGCTTTGCTTTCCCGAGGAAACGTCTGCTGCAATTATCAATCTATAATTCAGAAATGATTAGCCAAGCCTCGAGTCTGTTTTAACTTACTCAAGCGCTTCTTGAGCACTCAGTGGGAACTTGACCATTATAATCCACTCAAAGGCTTTGGTTACACCTCCGTTACAGAGTGCGGCTCTCAGCGTTGTAATGCAGCTTAGTTTGGTGAATTGTAATGCAGCTTAGTTTTTTGAATGCCAGTCAGACAGCGGCGCGAGCAGAAGAGGATCATGGGAGCGGTGGTGCGCTGAGCATCTGCCAGCGCTGCTGCGGCGGGTTTGAGTCCAGCTCAGCGTCCTCGTCCCTTCAGCTATCAGACAAGAGTCTCCTGCAGTATCTATCACTATCTATCACTATCTATCCTTCTGTCCATCAGTTGTTCTATCATTTTATCTGGCTGTCATTCTATCGTTGTTCTATTATTTTGTCTATCTAGCATTTTGTCTGTCTATGGTTCTGTCTTTCTTTCTTTCTTTCTATCTAAACTACTTTAAACTTCAACATTTTCAAACTTTTTCAAACTTTCTGGTCAGGCTTTCTCAAGCCAACTTAAAGTTTGTCTTGACAAACTTTTTTATCTAGTTTATAATTATAATACTGTTTTGATATGTTTATATTTTTCATTTTTGGTGAATTGTATTAAAAAACTAGGGCAAGTTTGATCCTCAAGCATCACTGTAATTATTAATTATGATATTAATATATGGATCCCACAACAATTTAAAAAACTAAATATACTGTCCCCGTTTTTTAACTCGTAGATAACCACAAGTGAGATTTCAGTGATATTTTTCAGTGATATTATGACTCTGCATGTTAGGACAGTGTGCTGAATGCAGGAATGGCAAGCT
>NW_015659425.1:307-938 GCF_001515625.1 Sinocyclocheilus rhinocerous | reverse complement strand
TTCTGGCAGTTTAATGCCTACAAAAACGGCTGGTAGGGACTACGACAAGTTACTTCCCGGATTCATGACCTAACAAACACAGATAAACCCCGCCCTCGGAAAAAGGCGCACAACTTCTATCTATGGGGTTTCAAGCCTTTAGTCATGCAGCTCCTTATTTATGGAACTCATTACCACAGGATGTGTGAAACAGTGAAAGTCTTATTGTTTTTAAATATCGCCTTAAGACCCATCTTTTTAGGCAGGCTTTTATGTGATTGCATGTATGCTTGTTTTAGGTTTGTTTAGGCTGTAACAATTATTGTTGTTTAACCTTTTCAGTGGTGAGTTTAAAATATTCTAGTGGTCCCCCCAGAGAGACTTTTTTTGTAAGGCGACCGTTATTTTAGAATGTTTCCCCTTACTGTTTCCATGGCGACGCATCAGGCTTGTCACGTGACACCGCGGCCACAATAACACTGTATGACAGATGGATTGCTTTTATTTCGTTTTTCCTTTTTTATTTAAAATATTCACAAACTTGCATACCATGTCATGAACAATCTGATATTCCGATTCACAAATATGTGTAAATGAGTGTGTTTTATCATTTAAAAACCTTTCTAAATGATCTTGATCGTGATCTGTATTG
>NW_015659425.1:0-255 GCF_001515625.1 Sinocyclocheilus rhinocerous | reverse complement strand
GTGAGATGGGCGCCGCCATGTTTGTTCGAGTCGCAGTTCAGAGAGTCCTGTCAGTTGGACTTACAGCATGTGAATTCATCAATTTCTCCCGAAATATAAGTAATAAGTGGCTGGTGAACTGGGTGAAGAATAGAGTGAACTTTATAGTTACTTACACTATGTGTATCTGATATGAATAAAACACATCGGCAAATTAGATTTGAATGGATTGTTATTGTTGCTTCCATAGACATATGTGTGCATTTTTCAAACTCT
>NW_015659424.1:0-984 GCF_001515625.1 Sinocyclocheilus rhinocerous | reverse complement strand
ACTGCATGAAAGGTAATATTCGAAAAGGCATAATAGGGGCACTTTCATATTTCTATATTCAAAACTTTATATTTAAAACATCAATCTCATAACATTGTTATTATGAATGTAATTGCATTCATGCCACCTCCTACGCCTTGTTAAACAGTGTTTACATATCTAAATGCTACTTATGTGTTCTTCTGTGCCACCTCTAGTGCCAAGATTAATTTTGTTGAAACTTCTGATTTCATTTGATTTGTAACTTATTCTTCCTGATTAAATTTCAATAAAAAAAAGAAAGAAAAAAAAAGATTATAAATATAAATGTATGAATTTGACATAAAAGATGACGCATTTAATAAGGTTAGAAAAATCCATTACAAAGGTGCCCCTGCAAATCACTTTGATGAGTCAAATATCACATCATAATGTGAAGGTTAATGTTTGTCATTTATCAAAAGGTACTGCTAAGTTTTTGACTCTTTTAATTAGCTTTTTTAATTAGCTCATTCTCCCTTTTTTATCAAACACTACAAGGTGCCATTAATAAATGACCCATTTTATTCTCTCTAGCTCACTCTAAATATGGCTATATTTGAGAAAAAAGTCAAGTAATTTGCATTCACTGGATATAGCTGTCGGTTATTCAACATTTATTTCGTAAACGAGTAGTTTGCATCACTGGATATAGCTGTCGGTCATTTAACATTTCTATCGTAAACGTATCGTTAAAAGTTGACTAATATTAAATGATTTGCAGCTTCATCTTACCTTGCTCTCTTTAACGTTAAACTGACGCTTCGCACTCTGCTTCTGTGAACAGTAAACCCCGTCTACTTTGATTTGATTGGCCAACTCAGTTATTTTGACATTGACGAGGGCTTAGGCAAAGCAGGCTGAAAATGTAACTTTTAAAGACATTTTGTCATCCTAACAACAAGAGCGCTGCGTAATGGAGTGCAACAGATCAATGCAAGAATTTCAAATATTGGACAATATTCT
>NW_015659423.1:653-947 GCF_001515625.1 Sinocyclocheilus rhinocerous | reverse complement strand
CACAGCAGCCACAAACAGATATAGGCTTATATCTCTACTGAAAAACAAACAAACAAAAAAAACAATAAAACCATCACAGAAATTTTTTATGATTTCCACAACAAATAACATTACAAACAATCAATTTTTAACCATTAAAACCCATTATAAATGGTTTTCTGCAGTGTGTTTTGGGACATATTCCATTAGGATTTATTGGTTTTAACAAGCCACCAATAGAAGGCAACCTATTACCAGTAGAGACCAACAGGGTCCATTACAGTTTCCAGTAAAACCAATACAAGTCCCATTATA
>NW_015659423.1:0-315 GCF_001515625.1 Sinocyclocheilus rhinocerous | reverse complement strand
TTTAATATGACTGACTTTGTATTTAATGTCAATTTAATAAAAACATTGTAAGTTACTAATTAGCCTATAACACATTGATTGTACAAAAAGAGAGCAAAGAACGTTTACACTATCAAAGAACATTTTCACTTCAGTCCAGCGAATTCAAGCACTCTCAAAAACTCCCATAATAATCTCTAAAGCTGTTTACACTGTAAAATTAATATCTTACTTACATTCGTACATCTTCACTTTGTTGTTTCTGATGAGATAATTAGAGATTTCAGTCAACCAGCGCGCGCAGTGACGAAACAGCGTGTTTCAGCGGTGACTCAT
>NW_015659422.1:945-1091 GCF_001515625.1 Sinocyclocheilus rhinocerous | reverse complement strand
GATCCCATATCTCAAAAATGCTGCAGTAAAAAGGTTTTGTATGAGATCTGCATATAGTATGGGACATCCCGTATAAGAATTGACTAGTGGCTTTTTCTACTTATTAGAAATGGGGTCTTTATAGGCCTCTGAAGTAGAATAATGTC
>NW_015659422.1:0-453 GCF_001515625.1 Sinocyclocheilus rhinocerous | reverse complement strand
CATATCTCAAAAATGCTGCAGTAAAATGGTTTGATATGAGGTGTGCATATAGTATGGGACATCCCGTATAAGAACTGACCATTGTTTTTTTCTACTTATTAGAAATAGGGTCTTTATAGGCCTCTGAAGTAGAATATTGTCCCATATCTCAAAAATGGTGAAGTAAAATGGTTTGATATGAGGTGTGCACATAGTATGGGACATCCCGTATAAGAACTGACCATTGTTTTTTTCTAATTATTAGAAATGGGGTCTTTATAGCCCTCTAAAGTGCCATATGGTCCCATATCTCAAAAATGCTGCAGTAAAATGATTTCATATGAGTTGTGCATATAGTATGGGATGTCCCTTATAAGAACCGACAATTGTTTTTTTCTGCTTATTAGAAATGGGAATTTTATAACCTTTTAAAGTGTAGTAATGTCCGATATCTCGAAAACGCTGCAGTAAAAT
>NW_015659421.1:0-1438 GCF_001515625.1 Sinocyclocheilus rhinocerous | reverse complement strand
TTTTATTGTTAAAATAATTAATGAATCTATAAAATAATAATAAAAGTATGCAAACCCTTTAATAACGTTTTCTTTTCAATAATTATTTTAATAAGGCTGTTTTCTTCCTTATGATATCAGAATGTATTATTTTTGACTTAATGCCCTTAAAAGAAATGAAATTAAAAACATGTGCATTATAGGAGAGGTGCATTCAAGTCATTGTATGAATTGAATTTTTAATGTCTTTTTGAATAAATTAACAGATCTGAACAGAAAATTTACATCAAGTTATTGACCCATTTCTGTCTCCCACATGCACAGAGAATGAGAGTTTGATATTAGCTTAATATGACTTTGCAGCTGCTGTATCCAAGCTGAGATACAAGAGTAAATACAATATAATGACTGTACCTTAAGAACATCTTCATCTGTGGAGCTGCAGTCAGCAAACTCAGAGACATCTGTTACAGAACCATCCTGTTCCACAGCAATGGTCCGTACTCCCACCGTAACCCTCTTACCAGTCACCACAGCAGTGTTCAACAGCTCTGTGTCCTACACGGGTCAGGGATCAAAGTTACTCTTACCAGTCAGCACGGCAGTGTTCAACAGCTCTGTGTCCTTCACAGGGGACAGGGATCAAAGTTACATTTTGGATCTTAATACTGAGCTAAGCTCAAACTTTAGTACTCCTACAAATAGAGGTCAGGGATTTGGCATGTTATGATAACACTATGCAATCTAGTGATGAAATTAATGTCAATATCGGTGCGCTTTTTTACACCATTTCACAGGTAAAAATAGTACATTCAGGGACACAAAAGCAGATTTTAGGTTGGAATGAACTGTATCAGTCTATTTAGATAATCTGGGCCAGAGATGCACTACCTGGACTGATACAACTTTATGTAATCAAAGTCATTTTGATGAGAACAAGTGAAAAGCAAAAACTGATTATTGTACGGGACAAAACCCCATTTCCCAATATTGTCTACAGTGAATGGGAATCACCAGCTTAGTGGGATAAACCTCTGAACTTTAAAGATCCTGACAGATGCAAAATGCCAGCTCACATAAAACAGGTTTTCAGGAAACAAAGGTCACTTAATTTAACTTTATGTAATACATTAAAAATAACTATATCAATATTGTTTTACTAAAAATGAAAAAAGGAATTTGCCATTAGGCTGATCAAACAGCACTGTTTTGTTCATGAATAAAACGAGTAAGATTATTTCTTATCCAATATAATGCTCTCTGAAATGAGAAAATCCCTTGCCCTGTAAAACCGCAGTACCCAGTAACACTTTAGGGACCAATTCTCAATTAACTAGTTGCTTATTATTTTGCATATTACTAGCATATTGGCTGTTTATTGGTACTTATAAAGCACATATGAATGCATTATTCAGCATGACCATACTTTAGATCCCTCAATCTGACCCCATACCTAAAT
>NW_015659420.1:332-572 GCF_001515625.1 Sinocyclocheilus rhinocerous | reverse complement strand
TAACATTTTGAATTATTTTTACTATTTAAAATAACTGATTTCTATGATAGAAATGATAGAAATTGTATTTAGCGCTGCAATTTAATTTAATTTATAATACTTTTATTTAGCAAGGATGCTTTAAATTGATCAAAAAGATTATAATGTTACAAAAGACTTCTATTTCAGATAAATGCTGTTCTTCTGAACTTTCTATTCATCAAAGAAACTTGAAAAAATTATACTCCTTTGTTTTCAACA
>NW_015659420.1:0-290 GCF_001515625.1 Sinocyclocheilus rhinocerous | reverse complement strand
CTCAACTGTTTTAAATATTGATAATCAGCAAATCAGCATATTAGAATGATTTCTGAAGGATCATGTGACTGGAGTAATGATGCTAAAAATTCAGCTTTGAAATCACAGGAATAAATCACATTTTAAAATGTTTTCAAATAGAAAAATACTTTAAATAGTAAAAATATTTCAAAATGTTACTGTTTTTGCTGTACTTTGGATCAAATCGATGCAGCCTTGGTGAGCAGAAGAGAATTTTCTCTTCAAAAGGAACTTTGCTGCCGTACTATGGGTGCAGCAGGCGCAATGAT
>NW_015659419.1:325-1447 GCF_001515625.1 Sinocyclocheilus rhinocerous | reverse complement strand
GGGCGCTGAGAACCAGCGCGAGCCACCCCGAGAAACCAATCGTCCGACCTCGAGGGCCCGGGACGCAGAGGAGGTTTCCACTCGATCCCTACCCACCATCCCGGAGGGCGGCAGCGCAGCCGAATCTTCCTCTCCAGAGAGCTCTCCCTCCGATGCAGTGATCGACATCCGGTCGTCGGGAGGAGCACCGAAGGATACCGCTGGTACGCTCTTTGAAGAGGGCCCAGCGCGTTCCTTTGGAGGCTCAACTGGTTGCAAAGCGCTAGAGGAGCGATGGTCTCCCGAAGGTTGGTTCCCTGAGAGGTTTGACACTACTGTAACCCTCAGACCGCCCGTGCTACTGCCCGAAGTAGTCCATGCCTGGCTGCCGCCAGGACGAACACTAGATCGCGGCAGAGGCAACACAGCTCCACCGCCCTGGAGGAAACGGAGCCTGGCCCGCAGCTCCGAGATGGTCTTCTTCCCGCAATGGGAACATGACTCATCCGCGAACGCCACCTCAGCGTGTTTAAAGCTCAGACACGTGAGGCAGCGATCGTGACCATCACCCGGCACCAGGTAACAACCACATCCAGAAACGCACGGGTGAAACGGCATCTTTAAAAATATGATGCGTCGTCTTTACAAAGACGCACCCCGCTTATTGTACTCTTTTAGAGAAATTGGCTCTTTTAGGGAAATGCTCTTTTACGTGCTGAGACACACAGGACAAATGGCCGTTTGCAGCACAACAGGGGGTAGTGCAGCCTGAAGTGCGCAACCCACTCGACACAGGAACGACCACCGCTGATGGTGCTTAGGGATCCCAATTCGTCGGTCACCGACATGACTCGGAGTGACCAACTGAAAGGGAACTCATGTAATTTGTGCACAAAAGTTTTATTAACTAAACGCTAACACATAACTAGTCTAAACGAACAAATATACACTCATGCATACATAAAAAGGGGAGTTAAAGTGGATGAATGAAACCATTAGAGAAAACAGAGCATGCAGCTTTGGAAAATGAGTCAGTTAACCACCTGAGTGAAACCATCAGTGCCGTTTTACAACGGGGTCTACCGCTTATACTAAACCTCTGTTTCGTTTAGTTAAATGTACGATACTTGCATTGCCTTGGTC
>NW_015659419.1:0-279 GCF_001515625.1 Sinocyclocheilus rhinocerous | reverse complement strand
TTGGCTCGTTTAGTTTACACTCAAAGTGGATTGGTCTCTCTAAGCGAGATCTCATTTCGTCGGTCACCGACGTGACTCGGAGTGACCGACTGAAAGGGAACTGAACATTAAACATTTATAGACGTTTCACTTCACTCAAAAACACATAAAATAGCACCTTCAATATTTACTCTCCATATCCAGCCATATGCAAAGCATGCTGGGAACTAACAATCACCGCTAAAATAAAACTGCAAAATTGAGCTAGTTTTCTTCAGTTTAATCAGTTCCTCAATTCAA
>NW_015659418.1:0-507 GCF_001515625.1 Sinocyclocheilus rhinocerous | reverse complement strand
TTCTGAGTTGTTGAAATATAAGAACAGATTATTAATTAAACATCTTTATTCAGCTGGAGGACTAGAGAAAACTGGCATTAAATTTTGACATTTTTAATTTAATGAATTCACTTAATCTGCACTAATTTTATATGTTCGCTTCACTTAGTTTTGTCGTGGCCACGAGTTTATTGCGTAAACAAACCTGCGTGACCATAGAAACCTGGGATTATCAGAGATGGATTTATTAATATTTTATTTTGAATTAAGAAAATATTATATTAATTATTATAGAAATTATTACATTATTTAATTACTATATTAACCGCAGGCCTAGGCTATCGGACTGTAGCCTGTGCGCGCAAGACAGCATTCGAATGAAGTTTATCATGAATAAATGTTACATAAAGTAATAAAGTAGGCCTACATCAAATAAAATAGGCCTACAAGAAAACATTTTTTTCCATCCCAGTCTTAAGTCCGTTAACTGATCGTCTTTTCCCCGTAATATTTGTATATTATTATTAT
>NW_015659417.1:0-564 GCF_001515625.1 Sinocyclocheilus rhinocerous | reverse complement strand
ATAATGATCTTTAAAATAGCATCATATGACCCCTTTAAGTTATTTCTATTTATTTATTTATTTTTAATTTTGTAATGTTTTATTTAAGAGGCAGTAATTTCAATAAATAGTAATAATTAATAGCAAGTAGGCTATTGCTTTGAAAATAACAATCAAATCAAATCCATCACTTGGATTAAATGGATTCCTCCCTTCTGTTCCTTCTAATCTTAAATGGATTCCTCCCGTCTGTTCCTTCTAATCACATCCAACGCAAATTTCTGTACACTGTAATATTTTCTTCCACTATTATGCATGTCCCACCTGACCTGCCATTTCTTCATCATTTCATTTTTGATCATTGCCTTAATAACTTCTTTACCAAAGGGAATGTTTATAACATCCAGGATGTTTCCCACCAGCACTGCACATTATGTCTCCCTCATCAACACACCTGATTCAACTCATCAGCTCATTAGAGACTGCAAGACCTGAAGTGGGTGTATGTCAGATAAGGGAGAGATACGAAATGTGCAGACCCCAAAACATAAAATGGGAACATGGTTGGGAACCCCTGCTGCACTA
>NW_015659416.1:0-855 GCF_001515625.1 Sinocyclocheilus rhinocerous | reverse complement strand
GACCCTGACCCATTCCAGGAGCTGGTGGATGCTATGAGAAGAGTTATCAGTCAAACCACCACGACATCTGCACCAGCTACTGCCTCGGATCCTGCACCCAGTATTTCTTCTTCGGCCCCGATCTACCCCGCCAGTCCCATGGTCAATCCAGCGCCCTACTCTGGCTCGGCGGAGGAATGCAATGGCTTTCTCATGCAGTGTTCTCTCGTATTAGAGATGCAACCACATCGCTTCCCCACAGAAAGAGCTAAAATTGCATATGTTCTAACCTTGTTAACAGGTCGAGCGCTACAATGGGCGGAGTCATTATGGCACCAGAACGGTCCGGCCACACAAACCCTGGAGGCTTTCTTCACTCATTTCCGAGAAGTTTTCGGACGGCCCGCTGGAGATGCCTCAATTGGTGAGCAGTTATATCATTTAAAACAAGGTCAGAAGTCTATTCAAGAGTATACTCTCCGTTTCCGTACCTTAGCCGCCTCTAGTGGTTGGAACGAGCGCTCCCTGCTGACCACCTTCCGTCAAGGATTGGAGCCCTCGCTCCGGTTGCATCTCTCCGCCTACGACGACACTATGGGGCTAGAGCGTTTCCTTCAACTCTCCATCCGTGTTGCCAATCGGATTCAGAGCTGTATGGAGGAACATTTGTGCCAAAAGCCAGCCAACTTTCTCCGCCAGCCAGAATACCCCAGTCCTCCAGAACCACACCAGCCAACTTTCCCCGCCAGCCAGAATCCCCCAGTCCTCCAGAACCACATCCCGAACCTATGCAGATCGACAATGCCCGCCTCTCGTCAGAGGAATGTCGATGCCGGCTGACCCAGGGATTATGCTTATACTGCGGCAAGGACGGAC
>NW_015659415.1:801-988 GCF_001515625.1 Sinocyclocheilus rhinocerous | reverse complement strand
GACGAATCAGTGGTCTGCCGTCTGCAAGTTAGACTCCTAAAAACATCTTTGCTCATGAGCAAAAAAGTGCGCGGCTGCGCGCACAACTGCAGATGATTTCATTTCCCACTCAAGTCGAGTCTGGGGTATGCGATACAGCATCGTCTGCGATAATATGGTAAGTGTTGTAATGATGTGCGATCTGACA
>NW_015659415.1:0-123 GCF_001515625.1 Sinocyclocheilus rhinocerous | reverse complement strand
TGTCCCCTTTGAGATACATAAACTGTGTAAATACATCTAAATGCTTAAGATGCAGATTCCAGAAAAATGTTTTCTTACGTTGGAATAAAAGACACTAAGTACCGGATGAAGTGCTTCTTATTC
>NW_015659414.1:0-858 GCF_001515625.1 Sinocyclocheilus rhinocerous | reverse complement strand
AATCACTTTTATAAGGTGTTTGAACACAGTTGTGTGGCAGCAGTGAGTGTAAACAACCTAATGGTAAAAATCCACCCAATCATTTTTTTTTTATAATCCCAATAAATTAAAAACAGTCTCTCTAAATGAACGGTTTCAGATTCTCCCTCTTTACACGTCACTGAAGGGAAAAAGTCCCGCCCATTTGTGACACTCTCTGCTCTATTAGCATAAACACAGCCTACAGTGAGAAGCAGCAGTCCGCCATTACTGGGGATATACAATGTCAGTTAGAAGTGTTGTGTTTTATGATGCACCAATGGACACAGGAGTCTCCATAGACTCCCTCCATCAGAGCCGCTGAAGACACTGGTTAAATTTCATTATCGATGAAAATGTCCCGGGAAAAAAATCTGTAAAGTCCCCTATGTTTAGGGATCAATAATGCTTTGTGTGCGAAAGTCAGCTCCAGACAAAGTAAGTCGCGCGTTTGTTTTCCAACGGCTTTCGCGTACCACAGTTAGATGAAGTGAGAAAGAAGTGTTTATTATGTTTGAAATATGGATATTTATCTTACAAAAACGCATGGATTCGCTACAGGAGGCCTATATTCACCCCCCGGAGCCGTGTGAGGCACATTTTATTATGGATGCACACGCTTTATTTGACGTCTTTTGGACTGTTGAACAAAAACACCCACCCACTGCAATAATAACGCTTGGAATAGCCAGGACATTTTTTTATATAACTCCAATTGGATTTGTCTGAAAGAAGTCATATACACCTAGGATGCCTCGAAGGTGAGTAAATCACAGGCTAACTTTCATTTTTGGGTGAATGAATGAATGAATGAATGAATGAGGCATTTATATAGTGCTT
>NW_015659413.1:1152-1320 GCF_001515625.1 Sinocyclocheilus rhinocerous | reverse complement strand
ATGGCATTGAAATTCTGCAGCAAAGCGATGATATCTCAGATCATTTATATAAACTCCATATAGCTAAAACTTTAAATTCTACTCCTTGTTACAAGTATGGTAGAACCATGACTTATACCACAAAAGACTGCTTTGTAAGTAATCTTCCTGATTTATCTCAATTCCTCA
>NW_015659413.1:0-175 GCF_001515625.1 Sinocyclocheilus rhinocerous | reverse complement strand
CGTATCATAGTACTGAGACTGCTCTCATTAGAGTTACAAATGACCTGCTCTTATCATCTGATTGTGGTTGTATCTCTCTATTAGTGCTACTGGATCTTAGTGCTGCGTTCGACACTGACCACAACATTCGATTGAATAGACTAGAAAACTTTGTTGGCATTAATGGAAGTGCATT
>NW_015659412.1:0-816 GCF_001515625.1 Sinocyclocheilus rhinocerous | reverse complement strand
GGTGGATGTTTCCGTTGAAAATTGAGGATTTAGCCGTGTAACAGAGCTGTAAATCACCGTTGGTATGTGGGAATCTGGTAGAGTTTAACTCAGCCCCTGCTGTCGTGCGAATAAACCGCCCCGGGCGCATTCCGCTCCTTTTGTCTCCACCGACTTGAATGCGATGAGGGATTAATATGGGATTCTGATCCCATATATTAATGCTGTTGTGAGGATTGATGTGTGTAGGTTTGGACTGAGTATTTGAAAGTATACATATGGCAAGCGTAGTCTGCTCATCTCTGCTTGTGAGAAATATATTCAGGGGCGTTTCTAGGATTTGAAAACATCTGGGGCTGAGGCCAAAACATCAGGGGCTAATTAGGGGGGAGGGGTAAGCAAGAAAAACATGTTTTGCAAGAAACTTTTTATGTAATAGTTTAATAATAAACACAAATTAACAAAAATAATATGCAACTTTATACAATTTCATTCAGTCCCATCTTTTTTCTGACTCCTCCCATCATTTCACAGTCTTGTTACTAAAAATGTGCTCATTAAATTCATTACTTTTTCTCTCTCACACAGGTACTCCACACAATGTTCTCTTTTACAGCTTGTGTGTGAAAACTGGCAAAGTAACTACAACGTCGTATGCACGTAATTTCATTACCATAATTTTTGTACGTTCTTTATATGCTCTCTGATTACCATAATGCTATTTAAAAAGTGTAATTAAACTTCAGACACAAGATTGAACGTTCCTTAAAGATAAAATATGTTTCTTTTCATCAAGTCAGAATATGGACATGCTTTTAATATATAGTGAAGTGACAT
>NW_015659411.1:197757-200584 GCF_001515625.1 Sinocyclocheilus rhinocerous | reverse complement strand
AAGAATAATATTTTTTACTAGTAGAAATTTAATTGCTGATATCAATAATTAGCATTTTAACTCAAAACGGCTTGCCATACCCACCCACCCCAGAGGATCAGAGCCCAAGCTTCAGCTGGCAATGCGTGTTCAGCTCCTCCAGCTTCCACACTGTGCTCCTCAACCTCCGAGATGGGCAGAAGCATCATGATCCTCATTCTCAGACACTAAATCCTGTGGTCTAGTCCTGTGAGCTCTAAAAATGTTAAAACCAACTTAAACATCTGACTATCACTCAAACCCTTTCCCAGAAGGTCCACGACACTCACTGGTCTGTTCCTTATATTGCTAAAAAGACTGTTATGCTGATCTTCATATTTACTACATTTAAAAAGCACATGCTCTACTGTTTCAAAAACATCACATTCATCACACATACCATTTTCATGCTTCCCCATTAATGCAAGTGTTGAATTTAGTCCTGTGTGACCCATCCTTAATCTAGAAATCATTACTTCTTCCTTTCGGTGTCTTCCATAAAACTGTTCTTTTTTCCCTACTGATTTTACAATATTATAATACCACCTACCTGTGCTGCTATTTTCCCATCTTTGTTGCCATATTCTTATTATTTCCCTATTAATTACTGATTTTATCTCATTCCTTCCCAGAGGTACCTTAACATCCACCAAGTTTTTCTTTAAAGCTTCTTTTGCTAATTTATCCGCTGTTTCATTCCCTACTATCCCAATATGTGCCGGTACCCAACAAAAGTATACGATTATACCCTCTATTTTCAGTCTGTACAGTAATGTATAAATTTCTACTAGCAGGTCTTCTCTATCAGTTTTTGTCGACAATATACTTTTAAGAGCTGATGAAGAATCTGGGCAAATTACAGTCGGAGTCCTATTTGGCTTAATCTGTTCTACCCATTGCAATCCTATTATTATAGCAGTTAATTCTGTAGAATATATGGACAATTTGTCACTTAACCTTAAACTTATTTTCATCTTAAATCTTGGAATGTACAGCTCACTTCCTCTACTGACCCACCTTTACTTAAGGAGCTCATTTAGGCGTCATAGCACACCTAGCGGTGGGGAAGAAAACTACAGATACAAGACTTAGTAACCGGCTTGTCTGTTACACATCGCAGAGAGGCACAAAATCACTCTAAAGGACGTTTTCTTTCACTGTTCCTCACTGGTGGAATGACCTACCTAACACCGAACAGCCGAATCCCTCACAAGTTTCAAGAAACAACTGGAAACTCATCTCATCCGTGAGCATTTAAAAAAATGATAAACTAAAGACCTGTATAATGGGAACTTCTTGTGTTTATTGCCATCTTATGATGATGAATCGCTTGTTGTTTTCCTGCCAAATGAATAAATGTAATGTAAATTAATCTTATTTGACTTTTCATACATCAGTTTTGATTGATTGATTTACTACTTTATTTCATTCTAAAGCAGTTTTATCTAGAGAGGAAGTCAAACTCTAAAGTTCATAGCAGCAGAACTGGAAGAAACTTTTCATCTACAAACTAAACACATCGAACCAATGGCCGCATACACGACGTTTCTTCACTCAACAGATCAAACCGCTTTTCTGAAGAAAAACAACCACAGGAGGTTTCAGTATGACTCAGTATGAGCTGCTAGAATCAAACCTTAGTAAAACTGCCAACTTTCTTGTTTTATTTTTCCATATACACAATAACTGATATATAGGTAATTTTGTTTAATTATAACACCATTTTAAAGTCAGTAAGATCCCATGTCACCATGTAATTCAAGGAAATTGGCATAACATACCACTCTTCTATTAATAGGAGTAATAATTAATATAGTCAGACAACTATACCTTTCAGACATTATCAAAGTTAAATGATAAAGATCAAGATAGTTTTCCACTGTCAGGAACAGTTAAAGTCTATAAGAAGTCTACAGGACAGAAGACTATGTATAACATACACACAGAGAATGTGCATGTGAAGTAGGGGGTTCAAAACCTGTTGTGGGAGGAGTGTTTTCAACAGATGGTCTTATTAGATCAGACATTGAACAACTGAAGAAAATGTTTCACATGTTTGTTTTGTTCTGTTTGTGCTGGTGGAGTCTGATCAGTAAGTTATTAATGCTTTTTTAAGGCTTAATATATCATGTTTCAGAACAGAGTAACAAACTACTGCTACTTATCAGATTAGACTATTTTCACTTTGCTTTTATCGCAGATCAAATCAGACAACTAAGATATTGTGAGATCTTGGATTTTTTCATTGTAATTTAAATTGTAATAATGCCTGGAAGCACGTAAATGAAGGCGGTACAGACAGAAGGCTGTTTAAATGTTACGTGATCTTTCCCAATCATTCTAATAGGCGAATTAAATGCTTAAAATTATTAAAGTTATCAATGTTACTGATATTCAAAATGGTAAGCAAGCGCTGCTTTGTTTACGTTTCGTATATCTGCGTTTATCTCGTATATCTTTGTTTCGGTTTCTCCTTTTGAATGACGAATAATTGATAGCAGCTGATCAGACAGTTAATTCCCAGTGGCAGCTTGTGGGTTTTAAAATAGAGGAGGCACACTAAAGCCAGGCTCACACTACAGGATTTTTGGCTGGATTTTGCCGTTGTGGACAGATTTCCACAGTCTGCGACAAACCCCACATCTTCCAAGCCTTGTTTCTGCCATATTCTCTTATGTCATGGTTTCTTCTTTCTTTCGGATAAAATAACTGCACAGACCAATTGAAGGGCCAGTTGATCGTCCATGCTTGAAGAAATGGCCTATAATCGCTGTAATTTCTCGCGAGAATTTATGTGAGAAAACGTATT
>NW_015659411.1:189864-196896 GCF_001515625.1 Sinocyclocheilus rhinocerous | reverse complement strand
CGTTTCCAGCAGCGCTGACGTTCAACCCGGAAACCGTAGCAAAACGTTGCGCACCGGTTTGAGCTTGAACTTGCCCCAGCTCTCTCCCGGCCTCCCCCTCCCCTTCTCTATCATTAGCGGTTGTAATTACATCCACAGATTCGGCACATTCGCGATAGAAAAGCGGCGCTTTACGTTATGGTATTACAACTGTGAAATTACAAACAAAAAATACACATTCTGAGACATGAACTGAAATGAATTGTGAATTTTATTAACATTAAATCGTCCTCCTCCCATTTTCACCTCAAAATTATGGGGAAGCTGTGCCTCCCCTGCCTCCCCCGACGAGCCGCCACTGGTAATTCCTCTCACGCATGCACAGAACGCACGTGTTTAGTTTGCCGTCGGCTGTAGTCGTGCGGTGTGTTCCAGCCAGCTTTTTGGTCCGACGCTGCCGACGTGAGGCGACAACACCGTCGGCTTTCGTCGCCGCTAGTTCTTTGAAGTCGGCTTGGTGTGTCCAGGTTACAGTTGTGTATATTTGACAACCTACATCCTTTACAGATGGACGCATAAATACTCAGTAGCCTACATATAAAATGATCTGTAATAACAGACAAAGCTATAGTGAGCACGTAATAAAAACAGTTACTCACACTTGTGTGATGTGACGTTACTTTTGGATCCAATAGCATCATCTTTTAGTTTCAATCTTTCTGAAAATCCTGTGTCGAATTGTGCCTTGTTTGTTAACGAATACATGGTAATGAAGAGAACAAAGGACAGTGTTCTTACTGACATGGTCTGGAACTTCATTCAAAATAAAGTTCATGCACTCTTTCCTAACGCTGAGATCAGAAGGAAGGCAATGCAAAGATGTGGTTTTCCACAACTTGGCACTGCACAGCATCTTGTATTCAGAGCCATCTTTATCATTTGGGTTCTGTATAGACCTGAGTTTGCCTCTCTCATCATTTGCCTACTACATTTGTGAATTGGTGGTGGGGCTAAACAGGCAGTGATGTAGAAGCAGGCAATGAAAAAAAAAAGAAGTAAAGCAGACATTGATCTTCTTCTGCAGAGGCGTTGTTTAGGCATAGTATTATGTCATAAAACCTGAGCAGATTGGCTTTAATATAAGCTGTTTTTAGACTAACGATAAAGTTTTGAGATGTGACACTTACAGGATGTTTTCATAGTACATTGACTTCTTATATGTCAGAAGATCAAGGGAATTTTGATTTCTCAGTTTATAACACCTTTAATTATAAATTAAAATTAATCAACAGCACTTGGAATAAGGTTGAATACCACAAATAAAATATGACTCCTTTTTTTCCCCAAGAAATTGAGGTTATGGTTAAGTGCTTATAATGAAAGTAGAGACCTGCTGCACTCCCATGGGACTACCGCAACAGAGTGCGGCACGGGACAACACTTGATGGGGGAGTGCGGGTAGACACTCGTGTCCAGCGGGATGCGGGAGAATAAAATGATTTGCAGGACTCCCGCAAAATAGAAATATCTAAACACAAATAAACAATTGCTATTCATCTATTGTACAAAAGCAACAAGAATAACTAATATAAAATAAAAAAGATTAACAGGCACAAGCATAGGCAGAGTTTCTATTTATAACGTGTTTGCAGCGTTGAGCAATGTAGCCAATCACAGACATAGGCTGTTGATTTCTGGAAAGCAATGGGCAATCAGAGGTTTAGAATCCACTTTTTCAAAAGGAAGTTCTTGGGTAGTGCTAAAATTTGCGTGCTCACGAATCCTCTCAGTATAACACACAAAGTGTGGACACAATGAAAGATTCATTGTGCATATATTCATTGTGTTATAACAGCTTTGTGAGATTACGATGAACTGAGATGTCAGCTTTTTAGTGATTAGAAAGTAAGCACTCTTTGCTCGCATTCTGCTATGCCAACCCATGCATGCAGCAGCCCATATGCTTTTCTGTTAAAAATAACAGTGGTTTGTGAATGTTGATGCTTTAAAGGG
Source organism: Sinocyclocheilus rhinocerous (assembly GCF_001515625.1). Taxonomy (NCBI): domain Eukaryota; kingdom Metazoa; phylum Chordata; class Actinopteri; order Cypriniformes; family Cyprinidae; genus Sinocyclocheilus; species Sinocyclocheilus rhinocerous. The sequence continues at coordinate 194,904 of NW_015659411.1, read as the reverse complement.
GTCATATGATGCGATTTAAATGTTTCCTTTCTCTTTGAAGTGTTACAAGCTCTTCGTGCGTAAAGAAGATCTGTAAAGTTGCAAAGACTAAAGTCTTGCATAAACACATTGCATTACACCAAATACACAAAATAATGTTCTTTTTAGCAACGTCATATGACCCCTTTAATAACAAATATTTTATCGAGAGCGTTTGTGCTGGGATGTTGTGGAATTTACGGGATTTACAGCACTTACCATTTCATGTGAATTTCATGGATGTACTGAAAAAAAAATATATAGGCTACTTTTATGCGGGCTCTTGCGGATGGGAGTGGGACTGAAAATACATCCCGCGCAAGTCTTTTTTAAAATTGTAGAATTTTAAAAGCAAAAATTTAACATATTTTTATATTTAAAAGAAGTAGATAATTTTTTTATTAAAACACTTGCACTGATTCTTTTGTCTAAACAGGTCATCTACCCACTCCTAACCTTACCAGCGATTATTCACAAAATCTTTCATCATCATCATCATCATCATCATATTGTTCATTGGTGTGTTCAGTGGTGAATGTGAGTCATGTGACTCTCTCCTGGTACAAAGGAAACAGTTTATTGTCCAGCATCAGTGTGTCTGATCTCAGCATCAGTCTCTCTCTGCCTCTGGAGGTGGAATATCAGGAGAAAAACACCTACAGCTGCGTGCTCAACAATCCCATCAGCAACCAGACTCAACATCTGGACATCAGCAAACTCTGTCATGCATGCCCAGGTATGTCAGCATTGATATATGTATTTATGTACAAATTCAGTCACAGTAATAACTGTCTCCTTCACATCCTCCAGTCTCAGTTTCTCTGATAGTGCTGATTTCTGCTGCTGGATCTCTGTTGATTGTAGCTGCAGTTGTGATCTGCAGGAAATGTAGAAAAACTGGTAAAGAATTCAACTAGTACCTACAAATATTAACTAACGCATTTGGATCAGATATACAGATTTCCATACAAGATTGCAAGCTCTGTTGTTTCAAAATGTCTGTATTATAGTTACTTCAGTTCAGACACTGGAGGAAGACAGAACTGATTCATCAAAATCTCGAAAACCGGTAAGATCATTCATGATTTGAGTTGCAAGAAGTTGTTGCAGTGAGTTAGTCTGATTGAAGCTTGCTGTTTGAAGTTGTGTGTGCAATAGCATCAAACGAACAGAGAACAGATGTAGATGGTCAGCCTTGATCATTATTACCTACAGGGAACAGCTTGAAAAGGGATGCTTTTTTTAAGCATGTTTTTACCTTATTTTCATTAAGTGTTTGCACCTCAGTGTAACTATTAACATACTGACGTAACTTTGGTTACCTGAAGTGAGGGAACGAGACATCACATCAGTAGCTGATGCTACTGGGAGAAAAAAAACCTTTCCCTAAAAGTACTGAAGCTTTATTGAATTATATGAATATGAAAGTATATGAAAGTAATGAAATATTTTAGCTCTATTTCTCTGCCTGAAATCTGACAGCTTCCTTCTTATTTCAACCCCTCACAACTGTGCATGTTTGATGATCATTCATTTGATCATTCTGTTTAAAAAGTCATGTGACTGGATGTATGATTTCCTCTAGCCACTCTGCGTTCGCATCTGTTCTTGTGCTTGATGCTAGAAAGTTATATTGTGAAATAATCACTCTTATCATTTTGAAATGGGTTTTAAACTGTTTGCTGGTTCTGGATTTCCTGTTTGTGTTTCCTTGCAGAAATCAAAGACAGATGCTGTGTATCAAAATGTCCCCAAAAAACGATGATCAAATGCTGTATCTACTGGAATTGATGCCAGAGTACATATGGGACAATACCTCACTTCTGGTTTTATTCACATTTATTCTCTGCCAGTATGTCTGTTCTGTCTTCACACGTTGTATCACATATTTTGGTGTTAATGCGATGTCTGAATTTATGTTTTAATTTAGTGGTTCATCAGTAGCATAGCATCCAGAAACTCAACTAAAATGTTCTATTTTTAGTTTATCACATGGAAATATACCTAATATTTATTATTAAATATTAATCACACCCATTGAGTGTGCTGTCATGTCGTTGTCTGTTATTTACTGTTCTTGTTTTATTATTTTTGAAGAAATTAAACTGGATAATAAGTGCATTGCATATTGGATTACAGTATCACACACAATAAGCACAACATCGCTCTCTAGTGCTCAAAGCAGAAAATCACATCTCTCTAAAAACAGCACAACTCACATCTGATACAGTGCACTATAGATGCTGCCTATAAAAATAATATTCATATGTAATGGTTTAACCACTAGATGACTGTATGGCTGTTTAATAGATATAGGCCATGTGTATAGCTCTAGTCTAACCCAATAAAAGAAATAGAAGAAATTAGAATTTAATCCAATAAAGAAGTTTACAATAAAGTAAAAAAAGGCAAGGGTAAATGTAAGTTATTGTAATAATGTATTATGATTTGGAACACACTAATTTTAATTTCGAATACTATTTAAGATCGATAGCCTGAAAATTAGGATGCAGCAACTGACTGCATTTCTTGCATAGTGGGACAAAAATATCTTCATAGACCCTATACTAAAAATGACCTATTCAAAAGGGTGAAAAATTAATGTATTGCTATTGCATGTTTTAATTCAAAATATTGCTTTTATTTAATGATTTTCAGTTTGACCCTTACAGTTTGACTGTCTGTGGTCCAGTTATGAGGTGTCATGCCTTCTTTCACTGTCGGGTGATGCAATGACGCAGAGACACCACAGCTACACATTGGCTGTGTCTCAATGCAATTACTGTAAGCACTGTAATAAATGAGAGTATGTGCATGGTCAGAATGAACTAGTGAAGGTATTAAATTCTTGCGAAGCAAATATACAGTCAATAATTTAGCTCAGATTCCAGTCGGATATACATATAATCGGATTTGGACTGACAGTGTGAGCATGGGCCCACTGATATCAATAATAGGCCCCATTTTAGAGGTTTTGCTGAGTGTCAACTGTAGTAAGTCAATCGTCTGTGAGCATCTGCTAAAACTTTAGACATCTTGTTTCATTGTTGTGACAAAAGACAGTGATAAGTAAGCAGAATTTAAGGTTGGACACCACTGAATTTTATTTTTTGCAAAGTAGGTTGAAATTTATCCCGGTTCCTTATTGAGAGTTTGCCAGCTGCTTTTCAAAAACATTATTAAACTATTTTATTATAAAACGTAGTTTCTATTTAACTTAGAACAAGTTAAATATCAGCGTAATATGATCATTACACTTTCTTGTCCTGGTTCAATGTTTTTGTAGGTTAAAGTGTCTGAGTTGTGCATAAAAGCAGGAAGAAGCTCTTCACCTACAAGCTTCATGCTCTAAATGCCAGTTCTGTCATGCACAAGATGTTTGTCCACCCAGCAGAACAAACCACGTTTCTGAAGAAAACCGACCGCAGCAGCTTTCAGTTTGACTCAGAAGCTGCACTTAAGTAAGAATAGTAATGTTAGATGCAGACACTTTGTAACTTTTTGAACGTTGTATTTCCGTGCACAGCAATTGCCTAAACTGAATATATACAACCATTTTTAAAACACTAGTGTTGGCTAGATTAATATACAAGAGTAATATTCTTCTACATATTTACCAGTCAGACTGTCGTGAAAAAAATGTCAATGCTTTCCACCATTATGAACATTAAGATGATAGATAGATAGATAGATAGATAGATAGATATTCAGAACACGTTCAGAGAACATTATGTTGAACTGAGCATCAACCTCTGTTGGGGGAGGATTCATCACCAGATCAACAGGTTGAGAGTTTTCAGCAGACAGCAGCGGACATTAGATCAGACTTTTCACTGAACCCTTAAAGAACATGCTTCACACACTTGTTTTGTTCTGCTTGTTCTGTTTGTGCTGGTCGAGTCTGATGGGTAAGTTATAAAAGCATTTTTACGGTGTAATTTCTTTAAGTTTCTTTCAGTTTTCTACTGTTATATACCAGATGAATCAATATCATGACATTTACTTAGAATTTAGTTCTCCGTTTTAATCATAATTTTAATTTGAAATTTCCATGACTTCTGACAATAAATTTATCTTGATACTTCGGCGGTTTCGAGCAGAATTAAACTTTCAAGCTACAATTACTGTGTATTTATTTGTAAAAATAAATTACGCAAATTGGATACGTTTAAACTATATAAAGATAAAGTTAATGTATCATGCTTATCTGTATTTTCATGTATCTCAAATTTCACTTTGCTTCTGTGTCTTTGCTGCTGTTCTGGATTTTATTCGGTTCATATTTAAACAATTAAATTTACAGCTGATTTCAGGCTTTAGAAACCATCAGAAGCTTTCATTTGTTCCTGTTTATGTTCTTCAGGTGTGTTTGGTGCTGAAACAAATAAAATACAGATGGTGTCAGTGATGGAGGGAGATTCTGTTACTTTAAACACTGATGTAACAGAAATTAATGAAAATGGCCACATACTGTGGAAATTTGGAGCCGGAAACTCTTTGATCGCTAAAATCAAAAGAAACAAACAAAACTCTACATTTGATCTTCCTGATGAGAGATTCAGAGACAGACTAAAGCTGAACAAACAGATGCTCCACTTCATCTGCCAGTGAATTCAGCGATCTTATCAGATCTCCAGCCGCCTAGCGAAATTCAATTTAAAATGCAATATGCAAAATGGCAATGCAGACATTAATATTGCGTTTCCATTTTGAATATTGCATTTTAAATTGAATTTCGCTAAATTTGTGAATCATCCGCATACAAGTGATAATGAATCCCAAATTTTTCAAAAATAAAACTCAATGGCAACATATACAGAGAAAATAGTTTAATAGTTTAGGTTTTAATGCTGCATTGCACTGAAATTGTCTGGCACTGCATCTGAGCTATTTGCACTATTTTAATACTGCTGCAAACTTTTTATAATTGATAATTTTATATTGCCATTTTAAATTATTTGTATTCTTAAGCTTTACTATCAATTTGGAAGTTTCAAAATAAATCTTATTGTAACGTTACTT
>NW_015659411.1:188480-189686 GCF_001515625.1 Sinocyclocheilus rhinocerous | reverse complement strand
TCACTAAAATGTCAAGGTTCCTAAACATGATAACAAATAATATAGTTAAATAATGAACACGTCAAAACGAACACACAGATACTTACAAGACCAAGTAGGAATGTCCTTTATCATTTGTTGTTTGCCCGCTGCTCTCCGACAAGTAAACTTGGTGCTCTGTCATGTAAAAACAAAATTCACAACACTGATCTCTAACTCTCGTGTCTCGCGTTGCCAGTAGTCATGTCTCAGCAGGGCTACAATTGCCATCTAGCGGTTGGGAATTGTAATTGCATTTTTATTTATAAAATGAAAGACAGCCGAATATACGGAAGTACGGAAGTTCTAAGCGGCCATGCATTCTTTTTTTTTCCCTTCTTGATTTCTCGTTATAACGACTTAATTTTCTCGTGATCTCCTAGCTTTATTATGTTTTTCTCCGCTCGCAGAAGCGCTGCAGGTGCGTGATGTGTTATGAATCCTCATGTTCTGTTGTTTGCTGCTTTTTGCGCATGTAAAATTAATCCCCGGGAAACAAATGTTAGTATTTTTAACAAGTCACAGACACTTATCTTTTCTAATTTAATTAAATTCTAATTTAAAATAATATTGTCGGCTAACGGTTAATAATCTGTTAACATGCGTACGTCGGTTGTCAGTTAAGGAACAATAACCGAAATGAACATCCCTAACAGAAATGTAGCCTGCTGTGTAGACCGTGAAGCTGTTTCAAACAAAGTTTACATGATGAGCGCTGCTCTCTCTGGATCAGCGGCTGCACAAAAGCAGGTTTAAATAGGCTTATTCCGATGTGATTGTGATTTCAAAGGTTTAATAGACATAGCAGAATCACCGTCATTTAGGAAATCGCGATCTTTTAATGATTAAACGTCCATACATATGAGCCTTATAGCATATGTATTTTTCTAGCCCATGTCATATTTGTACCAGACCTCAAAAGTAAGCGGCCCCCCCGCTTCCGCGATCCATGAGTGCAAGTTTCTTTCAGTTGAAACAGCTTAGTTTAGACTTAGGCCTACATTTTAGTCTGTAGGCCCTTGTCATCTCTAGGCTGGACTACTGCAATGCTCTTCTGGCTGGACTTCCATCGAGCACAATCAAACCTCTACAAATGATTCAGAATGCAGCGGCACGACTGGTCTTCAACGAGCACAAAAGGGCCCATGTCACACCTCTCTTTATCTCCTTGCACTGGCTGCCGGTTGC
>NW_015659411.1:185266-188470 GCF_001515625.1 Sinocyclocheilus rhinocerous | reverse complement strand
ATCAAGTTCAAGACATTGATGCTTGCATATAGAACAGCCACAGGCTCAGCACCTGCCTACTTCCACTCACTACTACGAATCTACATCCCCTCCAGAAGTCTGAGATCCGCTAGTGAGCGACGCCTCGTGGTACAATCACAGAGAGGCTCAAAATTACTTTCCAGAACATTCGCGTTCACCGTTCCTGGCTGGTGGAATGATCTTCCCACCCCTATCCAGAATGCTGAATCCCTGACAATTTTCAAGCGACAGCTGAAAACTCATCTCTTTAAACGTTACTTGACTTCATCTTTAAAAAATAAAAAAACCTTTCTTTCTCTTTATTTATTCCTTCCCTTTCTAGCTTGTACTTATTTGAACAATGCCTAAAACTTGGTATTCCAAGCACTTACTGTGTCTGTTTGCCTCTTTAAGAAGAATCGCTTTATGTATTCACCAATTGTAAGTCGCTTTGGATAAAAGCATCTGCAAAATGACTAAATGTAATGTAAAATATAGTCTGGGACTAGGCTTAAGCCTTGTTTGTGAAACCGGGGGATAAGGTAATAAAAACACTAATAAGGAACAAAATTAAATAAAGCTTTAAAATTGGTCAAATAATTTGTTTTAAAGAGTAAGCATATTTATTTATATTTTTCAGTAGATTTGTTAAACTATTACAGTGATAAAGTAAATATAATATTACTTCAATCCTACACTCTAAAAAATGCTGGGTTAAATACAACCCAGTGCTGGGTAAAATAGGGACAAACCCAGCAATTTGGTTGTTTTGACCCAGCGGTTGTGTTAAATGTTTAACACAACCTTCTGGGTAGTAACCCAACCGCTGGGTCAAAACAACCCAATTGCTGGGTTTGTCCCTATTTTACCCAGCACTGGGTTGTATTTAACCCAGCATTTTTTAGAGTGTATATGAAGTTCAGACTAGACAGATATTTAAGGCATGCATGATGTACTTATATCAGTAATTACACAGCTTTTCACCACATGAATAAAGATGACACAAAATGTTATTTGAAAAGAAAGTGTTAAAAAATCTTATGTGTTTATTATCTTAAATCCAGTTTTATCTATATTACAATCGTTTTGGCAACATCAACACTTCAACAATATTACAAAGGTCTAAAATTGATACTGAAGTCTTATTCCTAAACATCCCAACATGTGTTTGCTGAATGATGATTCTGATCTTAATTTGAACGCTTATCAGCGCAGAGTATTTCACACCGCACTGACTGCAGCCAAGAAGGTAAAATTTGGTATGAACCCACATTCCCGGCTGACAAAATGTGGCTCATAGAACTAAAAAAAATTGTGCTGTTAGAACGTTCAACAGCAAGGATTAACAGTGCTAAACCAACAACAATAAAGGCATGGTCAGAATTTATTAAGAACCTTTCTTATATAATAACTTGATAAACTGAATACAGTGAAAGTTTAATAGTTGGTATTCCCAGTCTGTATAGATGTGGTATGTCACCCCTATAGTTTTTTTTTTTTTAAGGCAAACCCTGGCTTGTATATAGTTATTGTGTTACACCCCGTCTAGGGTAAAGGCACAACATGAAAGAGTATGAGGACACAGAAGAGTTTTGAAAAATGAATGAACAGTATTTTTATTGAGAACAATGATTTTACAGTACAAGTGAGGGAATTGTAGCTTTAGGAGCCGACAAGGCCAAAATAATAAACAGAAAACAACAAATTTTTATCCCTCTAAATTCCCTAGTTCACAAAAGAAAATAAAAGAAAATACTTCCCTAACTCCCTATCCAAAAACCATCAATAAAAAGGTTCCAACAGAAATTGCATCGGTCTCCCTACCTCCCCAGAGTATTATATACAATTATTTACAGTGCATAGCAAAGTCCAAACGGGCAATCCAGAATCCAGGTCAAAGAACAGGTGGTAGTCAGTAATACGAATGAGTGGCTAAGCAAAGTAACGAACCACAATCAGTCTCTCACAAACTAACACTCAATTAAACACACAAAGATACTCTCAGTCTTACTAACACGGAATGTAACTAACTAGCAGCATCAACAAGGCAGAGCAAACACGGCAAGTAAGCACAAGGCTGAAGCAGGAAGTGATGACGGAGTCTCTTATAGGCAGCTAGGAGTCAGCTGCTCAGGCAGTGCGTGGCACCAATTAGACTGCAGGAACCAATTGGACTTCCTCCTGGACAGAAGACAAACATTTCCCAAAACAAAAGAAAACACAGAAATAGAACAAAAGGGACGTAACAATTGTAAGCCAGATATGTTGGCTTTGTTCTACAATAAATAAACAATCACAAAATTAATACTGAAGTAAATACAATCAATAATTGAGGCACAAGATCATAGCAGAGTGAGAGAATGATGGTTTGATGTGAAATAAGCACCAGTCTCAAATACCCAGAAGAGCGTGATGACCCTGCAAACATGTCCCTGCGGGGCCCATGCTGGCTGTTTGCGGGCACAGTGGGCTAGGGCCAGCCCACACCAAACCTAAACAGTGCAGGCTTGCCCAGGTGAAGCCCACAGCTTTGGGCTCACCGCAGGCTCTCTGAGCAGGCCACACTAGCGGACTGTCCACATTAATCCTATGATGGCCCAGTGTGGGCCAGCCCGTTTGGGCCCAGAGCAACTTTTGTATCCTTTGAGCCCATGTAGTTTTGTGTAAACAGCCCTGTAAGGCAACTAGGAGAATACAAACAACATTGACTGGCCATTCTTTAGCCACTCAATTGAACTGGAATGGCTCAACCAAAAGAGACCTTTTCAGAATCTATTGTTTCATATAGGCCAGGGATCCTCAAATCTGGCTCACGAGATCCACTTTCCTGCAGTTTAGTTCTAACCTTAATCAAGCACACCTGAGCATGTCTTCAGGATCATTAGAAAATTACAGGTGGGTGAGTTTGATCAAAGTTTACATTTACATTTAGTCATTTAGCAGACGCTTTTATCCAAAGCGACTTACAAATGAGGACAATGGAAGCAATCAAAATCAACAAAAGAACAATGATACGCAAGTGCTATAACAAGTCTCAGTTAGCTTAACGCAGTACATGTAGCAAGGTTTTTCTTTTACATTATATAATAAATAAAAAGAAAACAGATAGAAAAGAAAAAGAATAGAGCAAGCTAATGTTAGAGGCTAGTGTAGGCAAACATTAATGCCTTGAATTTTATGTGAGCAGCTATTGGTAGCCAGTGC
>NW_015659411.1:176966-183913 GCF_001515625.1 Sinocyclocheilus rhinocerous | reverse complement strand
ACAAATGAGGACAATGGAAGCAATCAAAATCAACAAAAGAACAATGATACGCAAGTGCTATAACAAGTCTCAGTTAGCTTAACGCAGTACATGTAGCAAGGTTTTTCTTTTACATTATATAATAAATAAAAAGAAAACAGATAGAATAGAAACAGAATAGAGCAAGCTAGAGTTAGTGGCCTTTTTTTGCTTTTGTTAATTGTATAATAAATAAAAAGAAAACAGAATACAAAAAGATTAGAAAAGCTAGTGTTAGTTTTTGTTTTAAGAATAGAATTAGAATAGAGAGTGCTAGAGTTAGAGGGTCAAATAAAGGTGGAACAGATTCTTGAAGATGGTTAAGGACTCAACTGCTGGGATTGAGTTGGGCAGGTCATTCCACCAGGAGGGAACAGTTAATGAAAAAGTCAGTGAAAGTGATTTTGTTTCTCTTTGAGATGGCACAATAATATGCCGTTCACTTGCAGAACGCAAGCTTCTAGAGGGCACATAACTCTGAAGTAATGAATTTAGGTAAAGGGGTGCAGAGCCAGTAGTGGTTTTGTAGGCAAACATTAATGCCTTGAATAGTTGGAGTTAAACTCTGCAGGAAAGTGGATCTCATGAGCCATATTTGAGGATCCCTGATTTAGGCCTATTTGCTTTTCAGAGGCTGATTAATAATGCTCCTTTCAGCCAAGTCCTTCTGATTCTGAAGTTGAGAGTGAGATAAAGGTGTGGTTGCGGAATTCAAATGAGACAGAGCAGGTGGACGAAAGGACCGCTATCACCGTCTGCTGACTATAGTTGAGAGACCTCGAGGGAAGAGTGAGCTTTGCCAATGAATAGCACACCAAAACACCCCAGGTAGCCAAAACGATTTGGCCCGATAATGGCCCAGATCCAGCAGGCCGGATGAAATAACTCGGCCCGGCTGCGGTTGCCAGACTCGGCATGGACATGGGATGAATGACGCCCCAGAATCGGCCCAAATACACTGGCCCGAGTCCGGCTGCCAAAACTGCCGGCATTGGGCCACAATCACGCCGACAAGAACTGAAACACTTAGCCGGTACTGGCCCGAGTCTAGGTACTGAAACTGAGCTGACACCACCAACATTGGGCCACAATCACACCGACGAGTGGCCCAATGCCGGTGGTGTCGGCTCAGTTTCAGTACCCAGACTTGGGCCAGTACTGGCTAAGTGTTTCAGTTCTTATACCATGGGTGCAGCAGGCGCAATGATATTACGCAGCGCCTGAAAATAGTCCCCAGCTAGGTAACTTCCAACGTGACCGGTTTGTGTAGTTGCAGAGTTGCAGCCGGCAAATTTTCAGGCGCTGCGTAATATCATTGTGCCTGCTGCACCCATGGTACGGCAGCAAAGTTCCTTGATTATTACGCCGGAATGAGAGTATAGTTCCTAGCCATATCGGCCTAGAAAATGGCAACTTTTCATTTTCCGTTGGTTTTAGTACACGATGTAACTACAGAGGAGTCAAGTTTTAAATAGGAAAAATATAGAAACTCTTTGGTCTTTTTTGAGCGAGATGCTAACGGTCTAATCAGATTCAATGATCTATGCTATAGCTGCAGCTAAAAGTGCTACCGCCAGACCCGGAGATCGGCTGAATGGATTAGAAAACGGTAAAACTAAACTGTTTAACTCTAGGGGAGTTGGAAAATGAGCCTATTTTCAAAAATAGTGGAGTGTTCCTTTAAGATTTATTTGTGGATCTCATTCTATTTCTTTTGTCAATGTTTAATTTTTATTAATCTCTTTACATTTATTTGTGGATCATAATCTATTTATTTGGAATTAAGCAACAATTCTATCTCCATACATTACATTACTTCTTGCTCAAAAAATCCATCTTGACAAGGTATTTATGTTTAAAGTTTTAAATGATTGTAAACAAACCATATAATATGTCAAAACCAAAGACAAGTGTATTAAGTTCTTGTAGTGTAAATACGGTTGCTAATTATGAAGTTTGGACAAAAACTTCTGGCAGTGCTTCTGGAAAAAAGAAACATTTTCGTGTATTTTATTTTTTTCACTGCACTGAATTTCATGGTGATTGTGAAACACAAAACACCTCGCTTGTATGATTTCATGGTGAAATTTATTATTTTTAGTGTTAACTCAGGTCTATTTTGACTATGAACAATGCACTGTGGCTTTAATTCAACGTGAGCAGCGCAGCAAAAATAGACCCAGTGCCGAAATGATCGCGGCATTGCCAGTTCTGCTCTGCTCCTCTACTACGTGCTGCCTCTGCATGTGGTTTGAATGCTCTAATCTGTTAAGATGGGCGGCGAAAAAATACGCAGCTATTTACGTGAAACTGGCCTAAGTGTCAAAACAAACAGCATGTGGTGTCAGTGATTCGCCTCTAGAGGCTGCTCTCGCTCTGCTATTTTTACCAATAACGGATTGTTCCAGCAACCTGCTATCAGTGCTGAATACAAGCCAATCAATCGGTCATCCTCTAGTACTGGTACTTGCTACTGAAATCATCACACGGTTTCTCTTAATTTTTCTTCTCGTTTCCTGTGTGAGTTCTTCTCGTTCATATGATCATATAAAAACATGTCCTTCAAAAACTCATTTGCATAAAGTGCTCTTATCTCAACTTGGCTGGACACTCCTTTCGCCAAATGTCATTGTCGCGTGTCATCAGCAGTTGACAGCTCTTCACTGAAATTGAACAGGATCATGTCACTTGTCACGGCGTGACCAATTCTTCAGTCTACAGTATCCCTGTATGGTGTCAATCTGAGCACTCTTCTACAGGTTATCCTGTAAGAAAACAGATTCACAGGAGGTAGGATTTTGAATAAACCGTGCTCTTAAATGCCTGTTGAAACAGTATTCTGAATGATAAAGGCTTGGACACAGAAACAGTATTCCTTACATCACAACTTACAATTTACAAACAAGAGGATTGTGATTTAAATATCACACTATTCAGGAAAACAAAAGTAATACTGGATCATGTGATTTATTTTTTTGCATGTAATTACAGACTATGGACTTTTTATTTTGCAGTTGAAAATTCACATTCATCTTCCTAAACAACTTGCACATCTAAAATGCATGCAGTAAGATTTATTAATCAGTTATTAAGAGTACTGGTTATTGCTGTCCCGACAAGCTCTTTGAATAAAGTTGCATTTTTAGTTTCCATATTATTTGTGATTTACTTTTTTTAAAGACATAATTTGTATTTTATTGTTTTTGACACCACCTCACCTGTGAACTTCTGTTTGCATGATAAAAAATGGTGAAAAAAATAAAGTTTTACAGTGTACATTTGCATAACATCCTGACTTGCTGTAACACCAAGTGATATATAAATTATATAATCAACAGAAATAATCATAATTACATAAAATATATAAATGTATTTATACAAATTTTATAATTGCTAGTAAATTTTACAAATAATTACAAGGGAGCAAGTAATAGATTGAATTAAATATGAAATTTTAACTGAAATTGTATTTTTTTTGTAAAAAATAAAATAAAATAATCTCCTATAATCTTTGTATTTAAAACGTATAATTATTTTACAGTGTAATGGAGTTCTTTTAAATCACACTACACAATAAAATTACATATATTGTTAAATCACCTGTAATACTTACATCCTGTTGTACTGGTGTAAAGTTCTTTTTACAATTGTAAACTGCACCAACAACAGCAGCAGCAACAGCAGCAGCAGCCACAAACAGAACAGCAAGAACTATTCCTGCAATAGCACCTGAAGACAAACTTGGATCTGAAACAATAAAGACAGATAGTGGTTATTACTGGATTTAAAAATACTGACCTGCATTTTAAAATTCCTCAAGGGAAAGTGCAATTATACTGACCAGTGACCGAAACATTGAAGCTTTTCACACTGGTGATGGCGATGCTGATGGTGTGCCGACGACGACGGCGAATGCTGAATCTGCTGCTAGTGATCTCCAGTTTATAAAGTCCAGAGTCTGTGGTTCTGGTGTTTGTGATGGTCAGAGATCCAGTCTGATGATCCAGCTTCAGTCTGTTTCTGAATCTCTCTTTGCACTGATCATCTGTACAGATCTCACTCTGATGGCCATTGATTTCAGCAATGAGAATGTCATTAAAATTCCACGTCATCACATTATTTGCTTTTCTTTCTACACCAGGATCTAAAGTGACAGATTCTCCCTCCTTCACTGACGTAATTTTATCTCGTTCAGCAGCAGGAACATCTGAAAAACAAACCAACAGCTGCTGGAGGATCGTTTTGCTGAAGAAAAACACTACACAATTATTAAACTGTTTTGATGGTGTAAACTACAAAATCAATTTTCATAGCAAATGTGTTTAATGTGATCTATATACTGTATATGAATATGAATGTGTATGTAATATTACAGCTGCACAATTAATAAAAAACCCACTGTAATTATTATGTAATTATTATAATCAACAATGTGGAGACACAAAGTAAACAAGAGATTCATTGTGCAGTGTACAGTGGTGGCCAAAATGATTAGAACACTGGTATTTTCAGCAGCTTAAAAATGGTTTTAAGTCAGTTATTTCTATCTTTTGCTGTAGTGTGTCAGTAGGAAATATCAGTTTACAGACAGACTCAATCCAGAAGAACTGTGGCAATGTCTCCAAGATGCTTCAAGAAACCTCCCTGCAAAGCTAGCTGAAAAACTATGTGCAAGTTCACAGAGGGCAAAAGCTGCTTTAAACGCAAAGGATGCTCACATCAAATGTTGATTTAACCCTTGTGTGACCTTTTGGACATTTTTGTCCTTTTCAGTTTAGTTTTTTTGATCATTTTGCCTGTGTTATTGCCAACTGCATACATTTTGGCACAGATGTGTATTTTTATTGGAATTTTACTATTTCACTTCCATTTCCTTTAATAAATCTGTTTTGCACTAGGTACAAAAAATGGTTTCCATTTGGCAGACACTTTAATCCAAAGTGACATCCACCCGTTTTTGCCAGGAAGAAAAGACACTCCCACAAAAAATTGTGATAGGCTCAACAGAAAACAAAAATCCAAGATGGTGGATGAGAGAAATGTTGATTGTAAATAAACTTTTAAAATTAAATACTGTATCGGTAAGTGTTAATAAGTTCAGTGGGATACATAATTGATTTTTCCCCCCCAATATTTGTATGTGCTTATATTTATTAGATTATTGCACCATTTCATTAACCCTTGTGCGACCTTTTGGACATTTTTGTCCTTTTCAGTTTTGTTTTTTTGATCATTTTGCCTGTGTTATTGCCAACTGCATGCATTTTGGCACAGGTGTGTATTTTTATTGGAATTTTACTATTTCACTTCCATTTCCTTTAATAAATCTGTTTTGCACTAGGTACAAAAAATTGTTCCTCTCAGGACCTTAAGGACAAAAATGTCCCCATTGAAACCCATTAAAATTGCTATTTTTAATCGCAGTGCCATTTAACTGTAAAATTATGCAATTTTTGTTAATAGGCTTTCATTCTGTTGGCAAGGCTTTAAAATTTTATTTTTTACTATTGTTTACCAGACGGTGCCATTTTTTCCAGTTTGGCCTATAAAGCAAATACTCGCTTAATTCCTGTTTTCTGCTTCTGCATATTATAGAGCCAATTGGATAAATAATGCAGCTATAATTGTGTGGGTGTGTTGGTATGGATGTCAGAGTGTGGTTTGTGTGTCAAAATAAAATGGTGTGTGTTCTTGTAAAATTTGACAGAGAAAAACTCTACTGCAAATCACAAATCCAACCACTGTGTGCACCAGCAGAGTTTTGCTGGCATCTAATGGGAAAAAGTTGGTACTGCGCCCAAACAAAATCTTACTGAAAGCTCATTTTTTGAGATATCAACCTCAAATTTGGAACACAACTTGTTTAGATTTATGGCTTCGATTTTCTAGCAATTTCTGGGTTCAACATGTTTTATAAAATATATATTTTATATTAAAAATTGCTCATAAATCATTTTCATAAACTTAGACCTCTATAATTTTTTTTTTGTTTCACTTTTTAAAGTTTTTTTTACTTCAACAATAATCTGCCATGGGTCTTCTTTAAAATGAGACCAAACTTAACTCTGTGCTCCCAAGCTTCAAATTTTTATGACAGTTGTTTTGACATGGACATTTTTGTCCACTATGGACCTATGTGAAACTTTTTTTAAGTGACGCACAAGGTTTAATTTAGTTAACAGAAGTTAATTGATAAAGAAAATCTATTTACATTATTTTTGACAGCATCCTGATTTTACAGCATTTTTACACAAGTGCCTAAAACTTTTAACAGTACTGTAGCTTCGCAGGTAAGTTTCTTGAAGCATCTTGGAGACTGTTACATGTGCATGTATTTTTATTATTATTTCCCTTTCATGGGAACTTCGAACTGCGTCCTCTAGGGGTCGCTATGGGGAACGCCTCGTCGTGACCCGTGTCTGAAGCATACAGACGGCGACAGCCATGACGTCACTACCGGTGCGGGTATATAGGGATGCACCGATACCGATACTGGTATCGGGCCCGATACTGAGCTCCTGTACTCGTTAAAATGCCCCGATACCAAACGCCGATACCACACAGCATGTGATAAGTGCCATATTCAGACAAAGAAACACCGACAACAGAACAACAGACAGCATCATTTGGATTAAAACTAAATCGTAAAAATAAGACCATTTATAGGGGCATTCACTATAAACAATTTATTTTCAACCTTAGGCAATACACGACTTTCTGGCGAAAGTGAAACTAACAGCCTGTGTGAAATGCGCTAGACTATTCTGCACCAGTACAAATACCTGCACGCGTTGCGTGTGTTTTGCTTGCTTGCTTGTTTCTGCATTATATGAGTGGCTTTGGAATATAAATCGCAGCACGTTTCAAATGAAAAAACGCGACTTCTATTTCTGAAAATATCACAGTTAGGAGATTTATAACGAGTGGTT
>NW_015659411.1:170447-176844 GCF_001515625.1 Sinocyclocheilus rhinocerous | reverse complement strand
CACCGGTAGTGACGTCATGGCTGTCGCCGGCCAACGAGTTGGTGTTTTTTCAATGTATGCTTCAGACACGGGTCACGACGAGGCGTTCCCCATAGCGACCCCTAGAGGACGCAGTGTCTCGTTCCCTACTCAGGGAACTATGGTTACATAAGTAACCTGAGACGTTTTCTTCCCTCTAGGGGGCTGGAAACCTGTGTTACCTATGTTTGTGATTGAGCAGATTTCCTACAGCTGTGGACCATAAGCACGTGCTTAAAAGAAGCCACACTGCTGCACTTGAGTGGCGGGACTTGAGCGGCCGTCCAGACGTGGAGATACGCTCTCCTTTCTATTTTTGTTCTCTTGGCTAATTTTTCCCATTCGTTGTTTATATTTTGCGTAATTTTCAATAAATTTCCCTATTAGACCGAGCCTTTGTTATCCCTCTTTTGTGGCTGAAACAGAGACATTGCCACAGTTCTTCTGGATTGAGTCTGTCTCAGTTTGTTCTGTTTCTTCATGTCATTACAGACAGACTGATGATGATCAGATCAGATCTCTGTGTGCAGCACTGGCTGTTGTCAAACAAAAATCTCACTGGATTATTACAATTAATGGCAAAATGAATGTTTGGAAATGTAAACTGATATTTCCTACTGACACACTACAGCAAAAGATAGAAATAACTGACTTAAAACCATTTTTAAGCTGGTGAAAATACCAGTGTTCTAATCATTTTGGCCACCACTGTAGTCTATTTCATTGACTATGATGCAAGTGTTTCTGAATATTTGAATAAAGCTTTATTGTTTCATGCCAACGGCCCTAGAATATAGCATGAAGTTTCTCCACAAAAAAGTATTTTAATGTAAATTATATTCATCAACATTACTTTTTACGATTATGATATAAAGAGAAATCATAATAACAGCAATTAACATACAGGTAAACAGAATAAAAAGTTCTGAGTGTCATTGATATAATATACACAAACACATTTATAATCTGTAAGAATCTGTTCTTCTTCAAACTAACTGTTTTATTGTTGAAGTCAGATTGTTTACTTTCTTTCAAAACTTGTCCTTATATATATTGCACAACATATGAGGAACATATCTGGTAAAAAAAATCCATATTGTTTTTTTATTTTATCATATTGTTCTTCAAATTTGTCTCTCCAAAAATGTGTCCCTACTGAAATACATAAATATAATATATTACACTATATTTTCCCAGCCAAATCAATTAAAATGACCATTTAAATTTTTAAGATTCATCAAAATCATATTTTGAAATGCATATTTTATGTGTAAAATACATAAATTTGATCATATTCATTTGATGTATTTAACCAACCGTCAAATTGGAATCAATCAAAAAATGTAGTTAACTTATTTAAAAAAAAAAAAAACTAAGATTTACAGAACCTCAGACACTTTGATTTTCTGAGACGGACAATACACACAAAGTGCATTAACATACAGACATTTGTTTCCACATCTCACTGAGAGAAAATGTGTGGGGTGTAGCAACTCATAATGTAAAAACTGCACATATCTCTCACCTATATGCATTAGTTACTTCTTATCCCCTTCCTTCCCCTCACCCATCCTTCCCTTCACTCAGCTCACTCAGAATGGCCAATAACAAAATATAATGTTCTATATGAATGCAAGTGATATTCACAGTCATGTTTGGTATCATTTGAATTGTCTCCGTGTGTCTGGTACAATGGTCTTATTCTTACAAGAAGTAAACTAAAAGGTTATACAGATCCTAAGAGTTTAGAAATATTTTGCTCACTGTAGAGGGTGTGCCATTTCCCAGTGTCTTTCATGCAAATTACCATCTGTCCCCAAATGGTGTTAACATGTCTAGGCCTTGATCAATGCAAATTCTAATTGTTAGTTCCTGCCTCCATTTTGGAGGATGTTTGTCTTGGTTTGAGGTATTAATGTGAAAACTGCAAGAGGATCAGGACGATTCTGCAGAATAAGCCCGTAGTATGGAGCACATCCACACACTCCATGCTATGTATTTTTCCAAAGTCAGGTATGCATATTTTATCTTTGAGAAATTGATGTTTTGTATTGATATGATTTGATATATTTGAATTGGCTATGTAATTGGCATACTACTACGGGGCCCGCGAGGTGACATGGTCGGTTCACTTAAGTTTTGTCGTGGCCACGACATAATTCGTGGGAACGTGATATTATGTTACGGCCACGAGATCATTTTGTCGAGGTAACAACATCCTTATGTCGTGGCCTTCTTATGTTGAGGGAACGACATATTTTTCTCGTGGCCACGACTTTAATGTGTAAACAAACCTGCGCTGCCTGACCATAGCAACCCGGGATGATCAGAAATGGATAAAACATTTTTATTAACATTAAACATTTAATTTAATATTTGTATAGACATATATTATAATTATTAGGCTATTACATTAACTTACTAGGGCTATATTTTTATATTTATTTTTAAATATGCTTATTTCCCCTTTCACTTTGTGTATCGCTTTACCTAGTTAACGTTTTGTATAATTATTGATGATAAATGAGCGTGTTGTGTTTTCATTTACAAATGAAACTACGTGAATGATTAATTCCTCAATGAAACACTATAGTATTTATAATTATGGTTTATTAATTAGCTGAAATAAAATGAAATATATGTTAAATTTAAACTGCATTCCAGCAAAAATTCCAATCAGCAAAATCAAAGCTTTATTAGCATGTCGAGCATTTACAGTAGGCTATTATTTACAAAAGTATTCAGAACGTTAAGTAAAGAGATCGAAATGAAGGGGGGAAAATGAATATAAACGAATATAAAAATCTAACCATTAATAATAATAATAATAATAATAATATACAAATATTACAGGAAAAAGGCGATCAATTAATGGACTTAAAAGACTGTAGGATGGATAAAAATGTTTTTATATTTTATATTATGCACTTTATGTAACATTTATTCATGATAAACTTCATTTGAATGCTGACTATCGCACCTAATACAGTCCGGTAGCCAAGGCCAATGGTTAATATAATCATTTAATAATGTAATCATTTCTATAATAAATAATATCATAATTTCTTAATTTAAAATAAAATATTAATGAATCCATCTCTGATAATCACGGGATGCTATGGTCACGCAGGTTTGTTTACGCATTAAACTCTTGGCCACGAGAAAAATATGTCGTTCCCTCAACATAAGAAGTCGTGGTCACGAGAAATGGATGTTGTTCCCTCAACATAGCATCTCGAGGCCACGACATAAGGATGTCCTTACCTTGACAAAATGATCTCGTGGCCATGACAAAATATCACGTTCCCACGAGTTTTTATGTAGTGGCCACGACAAAACTAAGTGAACCGACCATGTCACCTCGCGGGCACTGTATAATACATATTTACCTGACTAATAATTGTTACATTTGATTTTATTCTGACTTACTCTGAAATTATTTTCTCAAGTAGATTAAGTGAAGGCGTATGCTTCCGCAAATCTATGTTCAGGGTTAAGTACATACTAAATCCCAGGTTAGATGGAGCATGGGGCACATCAGGTGAGGTTTTAGATTTCTGACTAACTGCTTGACTTTAGTTAAGTTATACTCAATCACACTTAAGCGAGGGGGGGTTACTGGGGGGGGGGGGATATTAGTCATAGTATGGTCATAACCACTGGTTATTGTCTCAGCTTTATTTAAGTTGTACGTAGTTATATTAACTATTGGGGTCTAGGAATATAGTACTAGCATAACCGCTGATTATTGTTTGGGCTTTATACAAGTTGTACGTATTTATTTTTAACTATCGGGGGCTAGATAAAAATACTATTGAAATATTAACATATTTCATAGTACTAGCATAACCGCTGATTATTGTTTCAACTTTAGTTAAGTTGTACGTTGTTATATAACTATCGGGGGCTAGATAAATTGTACTAGCATAACCTCTGATTATTGTTTGGGCTTTAAGTTGTACATGGGTAACTGTAGGGGGCTAAACAGAACTACTATTTAAAGAATGGTAAGCATGGGCGACCTATTAAATAGTATAAGTCATAACCTCTGGCTAATGATCAGACTGGCGAGTTTGTAATTGTGGGGCCCATGTAAAACGGCTGACGTGAGGCACCCTGAGCGACATAGATTCCTAATGAACGAGTAAATATAAAGTAAAGAGTTAAATATAATAATCAAACGACAAAATAATAATAATTAGAAATGGACAAACCACCAATCCGTATGACAATCTAAATTTGAGGTCATAATAAAATGGAGTCAGATGATTAGAATTTAACTTAAATTTAATAACTTTGCGCACTGCAAGAAACCTTCAGCCACCATTGGATACCTTCCTTGGGCCAATTGGGTGATCCTTACAAAACAAACAATCTTCAAACACTATTCAAAGTAATAACTTGCGTGATTGTTTGTTTTAAGCATAACAATTCTATAATGCTAGCCAGCTCGACTTTGAACAACTGCACATATAAGTGTGTAGTTTTTGTTTTTGTTTCAGTCTTTCTGGTCAAGTTGGGATTTTTGATTTTAATTAAACCAATACAATCTAAATGTTTTTCCTTCCTTTCACAGAAATAAATGTCAAAAGGAAAACAACAACAACAACGTTTTGGGACAGCCACGCCCTAATAAATATGATTTTGTATATATTTAGCTCATCAGTATCTCAATAATGCTTCTATTCTTTTGAAATATCCAGTGTAACCTTAATTCTTAATTGTTCTGTTTAATTTTAGTGTGGGACAAATTAAGAAGAATGGCCCATATAACCTGCTTTAAATGTTAATTCACTCACCACAAACAGCAACAATGAAGATATTTTCGCTGCTGCTACTGGTGCTGCTGTTGATGATTTGTAGTTTATATTGTCCAGCATCTGTGATGTTGATGTTTGTGATGGTCAGAGATCCAGTCTGATGATCCAGTTTCAGTCGGTCTCTGAATCTCTCAAGACACTCAGCATCTGAAGAGATATAACTCTGACCTCCAATTATTTGAGCGATGCGAGTGTCATTATAAAACCATTTCATTCTGTCATTTTGGTTTGTTTTTACATCAGTGTGTAGAGTGACTGAATCTCCCTCCATCACACACACGTCTCTATCCGCACCAGATGTACCTGAAAATAAATAAACTGATAATACTAAATGACATTTGGGATAGTGGAACAAAAATGTACAACAAGAAAGTGCTGTGAAAATGGTTTCTATGCAGTTCATAAAGATTGAACCTTAGACCCCTGATGAATATTAGCCCATTTAAGGTCTGGGAAAATAATTAGTCTTGTTAATCTTTTATACTTAGAGTTTTTAAAGCCTTGGTTGCATGCATTTAGCCTACCCACACATTTCAACAGCACGACCCATGTTGGTAGCTGATTATATTTTAACATTCATTCACAAAAGACATTGAATTAGTTTTAAAGTAATATACAGAATTAAGAATGTGAAGTATATGTACTTTGTAAGATCCACTTTGAGCGTCAGAATGATTTAAAGGGTTAGTTCACCCAAAAATGAAAATTAGCCTGTGTTTTACTCGCCCTCAAAGCATCCTAGGTGTATATGACTTTCTTCTTTCAGATGAATCCAGTCGGAGTTATTTAAAAATTTGTCCTGGCTCTTCTAAGCTCTGTCATTGTAGTGGGTGGGTGTTTTTGTTCAACAGTCCAAAACACGTCAAATAAAACGTGCGCATCCATAATAAATCATGCCTCACACAGCTCCGGGGCGTGAATAAAGGCCTCCTGTAGAGAATCCATGTGTTTTTGTAAGAAAAATATCCATATTTCAAATGTAAAAAACACTTTTTTCTCACTTCCACTGACTGTGGTATGCGGAAGCCGTTCCGGCGGATGACGTAAGACGTCTGCATTGCGTGATTAGTGACGAACGCGGAGACAAAACAAAAAACGCCAGTCACGAATTAGAAGAACAAAACGAGGATTTGTAAAGAAAAATGTCAGAGGATTCCCTTTCATGGGAACTTCGAACTGCGTCCTCTAGGGGTCGCTATGGGGGAACGCCTCGTTGTGACCCGTGTCTGAAGCATACATTGAAAAAACACCAACTCGTTGGCCGGCGACAGCCATGACGTCACTACCGGTGCGTCTATAGTATAAATAGGCGCCGGGAGCACACATCATTCTCTTCTTCGTCTTCATTGACTGTTCTGTTTGAAGCGTGCATTTCTGTGGTAAGAGAGCGATCTCTATTTATCTCATTATGGCAGCACTAGCAAAGCATTTAAGGATGTGTGCATCCATGTTGACGTTGTTTAACATCTGATGACACACACGATCTATGCGTTATTTGTTTGGGCGAAGAGCACGCACGCGATGTCCTCGAGGGGGCAATCTGCGTGCATTGCGAGTTT
>NW_015659411.1:166245-170384 GCF_001515625.1 Sinocyclocheilus rhinocerous | reverse complement strand
TGCTGAGGCACGGAGGAGAATGAGCTCGTGGGGATCGCAGGTGGACCTGGCCGATGAGTTGAGAAAGGGGCTTTCCCTCTCACGCTCATCGGCGGCAGGCGAGAAACAGCCGCCGGAGGATGATGTTCTCTCTTTTTCAATGTATGCTTCAGACACGGGTCACGACGAGGCGTTCCCCCATAGCGACCCCTAGAGGACGCAGTGTCTCGTTCCCTACTCAGGGAACCATGGTTACATAAGTAACCTGAGACGTTTCGATATAAGCCAAGAGGAGAATGTTTTTCCTTTGCTAAAGTAAGGAAACTTTGTTTCCTTTGCTCCTGCATATCTCAGAGGCGCGCGCGCTGCTCATACGTCCTACGTCATCCGCTTGCTCGACTTACGCGTACGACAGTCAGCGGAAGTGAGAAAAAAGTGTTTATTACGTTTGAAATATGGATATTTATCTTACAAAAATGCATGGTTTCGCTACAGGAGGCCTTTATTCACCCCCCGAGCCGTGTGAGGGACGTTTTATTACGGATGCGTGCACTTTATTTCACGTCTTCTGAACTGTTTACAACCAACACCCGTTTACACCCCATTGAAAGGCTTGGAGGGGCCAGGACAATTTTTAATATAACTTGGATTGGATTCGTCTGAAAGAAGAAAGTCACATACACCTAGGATGCTTTGAGGGCGAGTAAAACATAGGCTAATGTTCATTTTTGGGTGAACTAACCCTTTAAAACAATGATTAAATAAGAAATAGGGTGAGTCTGTGTCAGAAATCAAATCAATCTTGGTCTCTGTTTTTTTTTTTTTTCTCATTAGAACGGAATACTAAATAAGAAAGATACTTATCAGATTGCCTAGATTGCCAAAAATATATATATTTTATGGTTGTTCATATGGTTGTAATAACAGTTTTGTGAACAGCATGTATTAGTTGTGTTAATTATGTGACATGCATGTGAAGGTGATAGAGATACAATGCATACTTACCAATGACAGTAACATTGAAGATCTTGTCACTGATGGTGTTGCTAATGATCTGTAGTCTATAAACTCCAGAGTCTGTGGTTCTGGTGTCCATGATGGTCAGAGATCCAGTCTGACTGTCCAGCTTCAGTCTGTCTCTGAATGTCTCAGGACACTCAGCATCTGTACAGATATAACTCTGACCTCCAATTATTTGAGCGATGCGAGTGTCATTAAAATACCATTTTATTCTTTGTTGTGGGGTTACTGTCACATCAGTGTTTATAGTGACTGGATCTCCCTTCACAGACACTGACAATGACACTACTTCTTCACCATCACTGGAAACAGCTGTTGAAGAAATGAACATTTGTTATAAATCTGGGATAGTGGGACAAAAATATACATCAGTAAAGAGTTGTGATATTTTTTTTAACAGATTCAGAATGCCTGGATTATAAATGTAACAAGCAAATATACAAACATATGAATATCATTGATTTACATATTCACTCTTCAGACAAACATACATGAGTCTCAAGGGTGATATTGTGCATTTTATAAAAAATAAAAAATAAAATACATAATTGCGATCATTGCATATTTTCATATACTCTTCAACTCCTGTTGACTAACAACACTTTAAAGAGCTGGCAAATAACCTAGCTTTCCTCCATATCAGAACTCAAAAATACTATTTCATGTTTAAGATTAAAATAGTGCTTTTATTTTCTAATTACCGGTCATTTCAAAATACATGTTGATTGTCCAAGTATTTTGTGGAAAATGTCAATGTCTTTGGTTTTGCATGACACTGATACATTCAGTACAGCCTATTTTAGAGATATTAAAAACTATCCCTCTTATTTTGTGAAACAAAAGTAAGCTATTTATGTGCAAGATATCCAATTTGATGCTATCAAATTGGATATCTTGCACATAAATAGCTTACTTTTTCCCTGTAGGTAAATAGAAGAATACTAAAATAACAGTAAAACTATAAGAATAGACTAGTGAAGCAGAAAGTAAAACTATTTGTGCAGTGTGTTTAATTTTGCAATACATTGAAATAAAATATTATAAGAAATACCATGTGACAGTATAGAGTAGCATAATGAGCTGTTTTGTACATCTAAAAATAACTGTAAGTGGATAGCACGTGAGCAGATGACACCTGCTTTTATGTTCTTAAAGGGATAGTTCACCCAAAAATGAAAATTACCCCATGATTTACTCACCCTCCAGCCATCCGAGGTTTATATGACTTTCTTATTTCAGATGAAGACCTTCCAGAAGGCCTATATTAACCCCACAGAGTTAAGTACTTTTTATGATGGATGGATGCACTTTATTTTGCTTCAAAATCTAAACCAACATTCACTGACAATACAAAGCTTGAAAGAGCCAGGACATTTTTTTAAGTATTCGTCTGAAAGAAGAAAGACATAGACACCTAGGATGGCTTGAGGGTAGGGCTGTGCAAATAATCGAATGTGATAATCATGCACATCTCGTCAGTAAAGCTGGTTCTGTGATTAGTAGTAAATCTCCATCACATGCTCTCAGATGGAGCAGCATTACGCAGAGCCGTAGTTCACTGACAAGCTACGCAAAATCGCGTTCATTATCGCAGGCGATTCATCATGATTCATCACCGATTCATGGGTCATTTGTTTTTATTAAGGCTTTTCACACTGCGCTTAACCCCAGGTTATCGACGTTCTAAACACCGCTTTTAACCCCAGGTAAAGAAATGTTTCACACCTATAATTTAAAAGCGGTGTTTCGGAGTGGTGTCCGGAGCAGGGTTAGCACAGCATTTGCGGTGTTAACTCCGCATTGCGGTGCCAAGTTTGTTCAGTGTGAAATGGAGCGGTGTTTGCTTGTTGCTGCTGGACGCTTGGTAACAGACAGCCAATCAGAAATTGAGCAGTGAGGTTCATGTCACGTCAGTAACAGGAAACCCGCGTCGTGTAAACAGCAGCCGGTGAGAGAAAAGTAAATTCAATCAGTGACAGTGACACTGCAAATATGCAAATAACAACGTTAACCCGGGGTTTAGGAATGTACAGTGTGAAACATCTGTTAATGAATACCCAGGATTAACAGTTAACCTCATATAGTATGCTCATATAGCACTGCTCATATAGTATGAGCAGTGTAGGATGTATAGGATGACCCAGGGTTAACCATTTCAAGTGTGAAAAGCCCTATTGTTTAAATGCTTCTGAATGTAAAATTATTTAATGCTTATGAATTTAAAAACAATACAATTAGTTAGTCTTTTAGCTCCCTTTTCAGAAACATGTGGACTTACCAGGTTCACCATCATTTGTTACAGAATTGGGGAAAGTTACAAAAAAATGTCATATAGACTACTTGGTTTGAGAAAGTAGGGTAAAAAAATACTTGATATTTATTGCAGGTAAAGGATAATAACCTGGTGGTCAAATGTAAAATAAGAGTGTCATTAATATGCTATTTGGTGACCTTCTAATTTTATTTATTTATTTATGTATTATGTATTATTTTTGCAAGTTAACTTTCAATTTTTTTATTTGTGCAAGTTAACGTTCAGTTCTATTTTGTGGATTCTAGCAATCAACATATATTTATGACTGACACATGTTGGATGGGTGAGTAAGGGCGAGGGTTTTGGTATAGGGCTGGACAATAATTCAGTATCAATATGTATCACAATATAATTTTTTTCAATAAGGTGATATGATTTTTAAACCCATTTCTTATATTTTGATATACATTACCAGTGTTTCCCATACATTTAATTATTTGTGACGTTTGACTTGACAAAATCAAAATGCAGTGGTGTTTTTATATGAATGTATCTCTGAAGGGAACCGACTGTCTTCAAAAAAGTTTTGATGGCATTTCTATTGTATCTGATAAAGTAGCGTTCATGAGCGGAGCTGCTTTGATTACATCCTTTACTGGGGAAACTGCTGTTTCTACCGCTCTCAAAGCGCCTCCTGCTGGCAGAGAATCCGTTTGCATTTTCAATAAGCCTGCCTCCAGCAACAGGTTTTTGTTGTTGCTCAATTTTTTTGTTTTCTGCAGCAACTCAGAGCACTTTTCATACACTTTATCCTGGCTGAAGCATTTTTTTTTTCAATCTATAAGAATAATCAGCCTACACTACCAGTCAAAAGTTTTTGAACAGT
>NW_015659411.1:161380-166235 GCF_001515625.1 Sinocyclocheilus rhinocerous | reverse complement strand
ATTTTTAATGTTTTTTTAAAGAAGTCTCTTCTGCTCACCAAGCCTGCATTTATTTGATCCAAAGTACAGCAAAAACAGTAACATTTTGAAATATTTTTACTATTTAAAATAACTGCTCTCTATTTGAATATATATTTAAAAAGTAATTTATTCCTGTGACTATTTCAGATAAATGCTGTTCTTCTGAACTTTCTATTCATCAAAGAAACCTGAAAAAATTCTACTCCGCTGTTTTCAGCATAATAATAAAAATAATAAATGTTTCTCAATCAGCATATTAGAATGATTTCTAAAGGATCATGTGACTGGAGTAATGATGCTAAAAACTGAGTTTTGAAATCACAGGAATAAATAACATTTTACAATATTTTCAAATAGAAAACAGTTATTTTAAATAGTAAAAATATTTCAAAATGTTACTGTTTTTGCTGTATTCTGGATCAAATAAATGCAGGCTTGGTGAGCAGAAGAGTATTCTTTTAAAAACATTAAAAATCTTACTGTTCAAACACTTTTGACTGGTAGTGTATGCTAGCCTATAGTTCAAAGTTAAAAGATATTAATATGAGTTAGGTGAGTCTGAGATTTTTGACAGTGATTTCACATTTCTTGTTTGTATGAAGGCTAAATACAAATAAAAGGTGAACATTAATTCATTTGTACTGTTTTTTTTCTAAAATATTATATAATTTTATAGGAGGTTTCATAGACTTGGCAAATTAATTTTTCACAAGTTTGTAGGTACAGACATCTGTTGTGGGTGTTCTTGGCAGTTTTTATGAGGCTTTTTAAAATAATGTTCATATCGATATCGATATCGGAATTATATCGTATCGAAATTAAGAAGTATACCGTGATATAAATTTTGGCCATATCGTCCAGCCCTAGTTTGATAAAACTATTTCTAAAATTGAATGCATTTTTTTTGTCAATTTAAGAAAAAAAAAAAGTTGTGTCATTGTAAATGCTAATAAAAATGTCTTAAATGATCACATAATAGTTATATTTCAGTTTTTCTTGTGATAAAGTATCTATATGAACTGTTTAAGTCATAAAATAAAACAAAAATTAAATCTATAAAATGATCCCATGATGGGAGCCCTAAAACGTTCTATATATAACCTTTTTCCGTCCTACAAAGAACCCTAAAGGGTTATTTTGTTTGAACCCTCAAAAAGGGTTGTATATAGAATAGTATCAAATTCTGCTGTAAAGCAGCTCTAACAAGTCAGTCATTCTACAGCTCAAGTCAGTTCAGTATTGAATCAGTTCAGTTACATAACTGTGTAAAAATCATCAGTTGTACATACATACTGTATATACAGGGTATATGTGCATATGAATGTGTGTGTGTGTGTGTGAGTAACAAGCAAAAGACACACCAGAGTAGTGTTTTACATTTTTCACATCTGTGTGTAGTTTGGCGTGTTTGTGGCTAATTATTTTATATTTGTGTGTAGAGTTACTACACAAAAATAAAATTTTTAGAAAATTTAAAATAGTTTTGATACAAGTGTTTGCTTTTGCAAGATGTGTGTGACGTTTTGCATGTTGTGTGTGTGTTTTGTGGTTTTGTTTGTAGAGTTTTGAGAAATGGAGCCATAGTTTCAAAAACTGTGTAAGCATTTTGAAAGAACTGTAATATGACTAAGAAAAACCTGTGTTGTTTATTATTTGTTATTAATACTGTTTTTATTTCTATGTTCTATGTTTAAGGACTTCAGTTAGGAGGTCAAACGTTCTAGAAGCTCATAATTCATGTACAGTTCTAAGGTCTGAAGAGACTCACATGAAATCATACAGGAGAGAAGCCAGTCAGTTGAGTTTGTGGCAAAACCCTTTACAATGTTTGAGTGTTGTTGTCTTTTACTGCATATGATAATTAATATTTCTTCATAATTCTTCATTGAGAATTTTTTTTAAATGTGTAAAAATCTTGACCTCGTCTCGTTCTCGTGAATCTAATCTTGTGTCTCGTCTCGTGTCTTGAGTTAAGTGTCGGCGTTAATGATAATCAAACAACAAAAGACAAGGAGAAAATCACTCCCTGCTCTTGATAGAATAGCATTTGTAGCTTTTATAAGAATGTATATAGTGAAAATTGTGCACTACCATCACATTCACATCTATGCAACCAATAAATAAATTACTATTAGCACGAAATTGTTTACAAGAGCACATATTTCTTCATTGATCTAGTCACTTGATTCTGCCCTCAAAATGCACCAGATTTATGTATTTAAATTTAAAATGAACAAAATTTTCTTACGGGGGAGCATACCCCCGGAACCCCCTAAAGGGACCGATGTGCACCCACCACAGTCTCACAAAATCCTGTGGGGACACTGGGAATGTAGAGGAAACACTGTAGGATTGGCTGTCTCAATGTGTGTGTGTATATATTAGTTCACCTTACTATTTGCGTGTGGAGCATGTATGGCACTAAATACATTTCTCCAGTAAAGCTCACACAAAGAGCAGCCTAGGGGCCCCTGACCACTTTAATCTGCCCCTGCTTCTCACAGTCAGAAACGTGCACCCCTGCCCTCCCTGACATGATATCAGCTGCCTATTAACAGAAAATAAACATTTTTTATATTACTTTTTCAAATATCGTGCTTATGCATAAAATTGCACTTTTATAGACTATTTTATAGCCCTTTTTGACTTAGATTTACTTAGATCGCTAATAATTAATTTGTGCAATCCCCGCCCCAAACCCTCCGTCCCACATATACAGCATTTAAAAACAGCGAACAAAATAAGATCCTTCATATCGGGCCTACTGTTAAATATTCATAATAAGTGACATTGTTCTCTATAATAGCGACGCCATTTAACTTCTCGTGTTTCTGCATTCATCCGGGCTTTTCCGTAGGCCTTTCGGAACTGGACAGCGGACGGACAAACATACAGAAAACAGAAGCTTAAATATGGCCATGACTACAACAGTGTCATCTGAAACACTCAGCTACTTAACAGCTATACCGAGTGGTAGTTATCAAAACTGGCACAGAATTATAACTAGTCTACGTCACAGCGCCATTTGTTTTTATCGTTTAAATGAAGAAATAGTGTAACAAACAATGTCTTACCAGACAGGAAAAGTGCACACACTCCGAGCAAATCAGAGGCCTTCATTTTCACCACTGTTCCACTAAAAAATGAACGCAGGTTCTATGGAGAAAATAGGGTGTTGTCCCTATGGTAAGTTACTCAAAATGAAAGTGAAAGGCCTATCCCAAAAATGACATTTCATAATCAAATCTTAAGTATCATTCGTGTTTTACCAAAAAACCTTTGGTGTTATGCAATTGTATGACGAGTCTTGCCTACCTCAACCCTAAACCTACCTCTTACAAAAAAAAAAAAAATAGTAATTATTTTTGTACAGTGAGACAAAAAATACGCTGTATTGATGTGCCCACGCCCAGTAGCCGCTAAAATAATAACAACAATAATAATAATAATAAAATAAAAATACAAGTGAAAAAAATACAAGCTATTTCAGTACATTCAAACACAATACTTACATTTATAGAACTAAGTCGGCCGCCACAGAACCGTCACCCACTTTGTTTGAATAAAACCCCGTATTCACTGGCGCGCTATGAATTCTGGGATAGGGTAGGCTGCGAAGGATCCATCAGATGTATTTTTTTATTATTATTTTTTTTTTAAATGCTTTATTTAGTGACAATTCACACACAAATTGACAATAAAAGCAAAAATGTCAATAAATTCAAAGACACAATGATTGTAAAAAAATAATAATGCAAATTAAGGAAGAAGAAAAAAAGAGAAAAAAACGAAATAAATCAACAACAAAAAATATGAACTATATACAGAGGGGTATTGAGAACAAATCCATATCTCTAACTACAAAATAAGTGCAAAGGTCCTTAAAAAGGATAAAGTTTCAAGGCTTTACAACAATCTATAGTCTTTTTTGCTTTAGAGTTCCTTACATCTTCCATCACTTTAAGATACTGACAGAGCTCAAATTTAAAAGGTAAAAAACTAGGTGTACTCTTTGACCATCGACATTTATGAATGTGATATTTACCTAATATAATAAACAAATTAAGAACAAAATAAAATTTCTTCTCTAAAGGCTTATCATAATAAAATAAAACATTCTTATCTTATAAAGTAATGTCAATTCCCGAAATCTCTTCAAAGAAGATCTTAAAATCACACCAAAATAATTTAGTACAAATACAATAAAAAAAAGATGGCATATACTTTCATCATTCAAATTACAAAACACACATTTCAAATCAATATCCTTCTTAAATCTTTTAATAACCTCATTTACTGGATAAATACAATGAATAATTTTAAATGAAACCTCGCGAATCTTATTGATGACACAGTATCTCCTGGAGATCATAAAAGCCTCCTCCCAGTTAATGTCCTGGAAGCGGGAAGCGGGAATTCCAAAAACTTTTAGTTGGGGGTATCCTAAAAGGCCGACAAATCTGTTTAAGAAAATTATTATTGCATTTTTTATATCCATCGGATGTATCCTTCATTTGCCGGAGAAACGGAGGACGCGCTTGAAGTCGCGTTCGAATTGCGGCAGCCTTCGTCGCGCTGCCGTGACGCAATCGGCCTTCAAACGCAGCCTTCGTAGGACGCGGTCTTTGAATTGGGACACAGCTCTAGACGCCTCATTGGCCGCACGTCAACGTCGCCGCCATATTGGTGAAGGCAACTATATCGTGACAGGCGACATACCTGACTCGTCGGCAGCTTGGGCATCTACAAACCGTCGCACAATAATAAAAACAGACCTCGGGGTATTATCTTTCACAGGTAAGACTGAACAGTTGTTTCTGTATGTTTTTTGGTC
>NW_015659411.1:160064-160615 GCF_001515625.1 Sinocyclocheilus rhinocerous | reverse complement strand
TTGCCTTGGTAGCCTTGGTAACTGATTGACATTTTTGTATTTTTTGTAAATTATTTAAAAAAATTAATAAAGAGTCATATTAGTCATATTATGCATATAGAAAATGCTCAAATAAATTTTTCCTTTTTTTATTTTTGTATGTTAATAAAATGTGGGGTTTTTTTTCCTTTTTTTTTAAAATTGATATAATTGTTTTTCTTTATACTTTGGAGTGAAATTTGTGCTGTTTTTGTGAGGTTCATATGAATTTATCAGATAAAACATGCTCACCGAAGACATAAATCCAGTCACATCCTCATGAAAAGTGATTTCCGTCTGTTTGTGATCTATTGATTTAAATTAATATGACTAACTTGATCATCTGTTTCTGATGTCAAACCACACAATATCTCGTAAAGAGTCTCTCTCTCTCTCTGTCTCTGTCTGGTTGATTGATGTGTGAAATCTGTAACTGTTTTGTTTACGGTGCTGAAATTAATGCCTGCTAGTCTGTTTTCATCCGCCCACCTCTCCTAATCGACCAATCATCTGCCGCCTCAGGTCATTGTAAG
>NW_015659411.1:154587-159957 GCF_001515625.1 Sinocyclocheilus rhinocerous | reverse complement strand
ATACCTGACTCGTCGGCAGCTTGGGCATCTACAAACCGTCGCACAATAATAAAAACAGACCTCGGGGTATTATCATTCACAGGTAAGACTGAACCGTTGTTTCTGTATGTCATATTCTAACCACCCCCTTACTTGTTTCTTACTTTGTTTAATAATTATTACCCAATGCTTTTATAAATCTATTATAT
Source organism: Sinocyclocheilus rhinocerous (assembly GCF_001515625.1). Taxonomy (NCBI): domain Eukaryota; kingdom Metazoa; phylum Chordata; class Actinopteri; order Cypriniformes; family Cyprinidae; genus Sinocyclocheilus; species Sinocyclocheilus rhinocerous. Next base: position 159,769 of record NW_015659411.1, on the reverse strand, counting down.
ACTGTTGTACTCTCTTTTTATATTATTCACTTTACTACAACTTAGTGCTGGGCGGTATGACCAAAAATGTATACAACGGTATTTTTCAAAATTAGACCGGTTTCACGGTACATGACGGTATTTTTTTTTCATGCATGACCGTGTGTTAACCATATTTTCTACTGATTGAGAGAGGAAATACTGCAGTATATTGACTTAGAATGCACTATTTTACTCTCATGATGAGTTAATAGTGTCAAAAAATACCACACTAAATAGTGACTAAACATGACCCGCTTTAATACATGTTAACCAGGAGTCACTCTCGTTTATAATCGCGGCATCGTCTGATAAAATCAACATGCATCTACACTAAAGAGCGACTATGTGGTTGTTTTGGCTATATTACTTTTTTGTCTCATGCTGCACTGCCTGCGTCTGAGTAACAAACTTAAAAAAACAACAAACAAAAAAGTGCATGTGATATTAACAGACGAACTACGCTCATATTTATAATTCCAAACAATCAGTGAGCGACAGGTGCTAGGAAACGCTGTTTTGTACTCCTTTATTGACGAGTCGGCTGCGGTGCGGCCAACTGAATGCGCTGCTTCTCTGCCTCTCACTGCACAGAACAGACGCAGAGGGAGGTGACACTTCTCCGGGAAAGTCAGACCTTGCATTCGCGAGACAGCACTGGCAAAATCTTCCAACTGAACCATAGCTAAGGTTTATCCAAAAAAAGTCGCTAGGTTTGTCAGTATGAATATTCTATGGAAAAAAGCCGCAAAAAGGGTCTGAAAGTTGCTAAATCTACTGCTAAAGTCGCGCTCGTGTGTGTGAGACGCGGGAGCTGATGGCAGGGGGCGGTGGATATTTGTGGCGGTCAATGTGGATATTGTGGATGACTTCTTCTGTGTCAATATGAATATGAGAGAGAGAGTACAATATAATTAAACCCCATGCTGCTGCTGCTTGGTTTTTAACGACGGCTGGCAACAAACGTAAATAAGTGCATTACCGCCACCTTCTGGTCCGGAGTGTGGAGCAGAGTTTTATATTCTCTTAATCAATCCCGTCTCTCTAATAAAATCAAAGAAGACTTTATTTCACTTGATAATTTTATTAAACCCTTAAAATTTAATTATTGAATTCCATTTTTCTTTATTTCTTCTATAATTTTTTCCCTTTCTTGTTCATATTCGTATATTCAAGAAATACATGAGGTATTGTTTCTTCAACATGATAGTTAGTTTGCATTCCCTTGCAAAACTTTTGCGTTCTCTAGCAAAGATAGGCTATTTGGGTTCTCTCGCAAAACTAGTTGAGTTTGGACAAATACTTCCTATATACTTTACAGCTTTCTGTGGTTCATAAAGCTCCATAATTCACAGTGTAGCATTTCATAGAGTTTTATTTTGAACTTGGACTCAAGTATAAAGAAATGCAGCCAGTGCTTAATTCAAGGAATGGTTTTGGAATATCTACAATGCTTAATGTGGCGCTTTGGCATTTTTAAGACCTGGGACAGTCTTGCGCATAAATACTATATATATATATATATATGTCTCACTTCATTTCAACACGGAAGCTGTAGGGGTTGGGTGCCACTTTTTTGTGAACTATTCATTTTTTTTAGTCTATTCATTCTTAGTTTAGTCCTTGTATTTTTTTGTTTAAACTTTTCTTGTTAGGATAGTAAGCATTTCGGGAAAAAGGTAGATTCAGTTTTTGTTTGTTATTTTGGCCTTGGCCCAACCCTGGCTGAAGCCCATTCGCTTCCTATTTGTGTGCTGAATATTGCCATTGAATTTAACTAGTAAAAAGAAAAGAGGTTGCCGACCCCTGGCCTATATTGTAGCCCAGTGGTTCCAAATTCTGGTCCTGGAGAACCACCAACATTGCATGTTTTTGATGTCTCCCTTATCTGGCACACACATTTGAGGTCTTGGGGTCTTTACTAATGAGCAGAGGAGTTGAATTAGGTGTGTTTCATTAGGGAGACATTTAAAATGTGCAGTGTTGGTGGTTCGTAAGGACCAGGATTGGGAACTTCTGTTGTACACCAGTGGTTCTCAATTCCAGTCCTCATGACCCCTGGCTCTGCACATTTTGTATGTATCTCTTATCACTTCAGACGTTTCTTCCATTTTTTCTTCTATTCTTTTTATTACAAACGTTATTTCAGTATTATTTACATTTTATTATAGTATTTATTAATATTTCTAATTAGGGGCTAAGCACCGAAGGTATGCACATTGTAATCGTTGGCGTTCTTTTTCTTCTTCTTCTACTATTGAGTCTATGTCAGCCAATAGAACCACTTTCTGGAAAGTTATGAAATTTGGCACACAGATAGAGGACAGTTTCAACATTAACCATAGCTAGTTTGGAGTCTCTAACTCAAGCCCTATAGTGCCAGCAACAGCTCAAATTTGCACTTGTGTATATGTGAATAACTTTTGACTTGTAAAGTTTAGACGCAAAATTATTTTTTCCTTTGATTCCTTGGCTCATGCTGAGTCTAATGCATAATGAAATTTATATTTCTATGAGTCAAGATTTTTAGCAATATTTAATTATTCGAAAAACATAACTTTTTAACTCGTCCTAGACCGTTTGTCTGATTTTCACCAAAATTGCCTCAGATCATCTTCAGACTATGCTGGCAAAAAGTTATGGAATTCAAGTTGATTAGTCAAACCATTCTCGAATTAGGTGTGAACAAATTTGACAAAGCATGACCAAATGGACATAAGGGCTATATCTCTGCAATGCTTTAGCGTATTCAATCCAAACTTGGTGAGTACTATAATAACCATGTCCTGAATGTTCCTGCACAGCCATTTTAAGTAAAATCATCTTAAAATGTCTACAATTACTCAAAGGTCTTCAATCTTATAAAAAGCACTTCAGACCCAGTAATTGCTGCTTGAAGCTATATTTTACAATTATTATTTTTTTCAAGAACATTCTTTCCAAGATTTTAAATTTGTAAGGTTTGTCATCTTATTTTTAAGTAGTATTTTGGGAATACAAAATATCCTTTTTTCTTATGTTAGAGAATTTGAAGAAAATATCAGTTATTCTTCAGATTATTTTGTGAGTCTGGCTTATGATGATTTCTTTACCATTTGCTTTGATGATTACTTTCATTTCTTTAAAAATAAAATAAAATGTAATAAAATGTTCATGAAAAAGAATCAAGTTGATGGGTGCTATTCATTGTTTTTAACACATGATGGCAACAATGTGCATCATGTTCATCAAGTAAAGAACCATTTTAAAATGTAGTTGAGAGACAAGTGTGTGTGTGTGTGTGTGTGTGTGTGTAATTGTTTCTACTAGCAATTAGAGCGTTTTAGTGCATAATATAAATAGTGAGATTTTACTGTTTCTGGCCAATGTTTCAAAGAAATATAATAATACTAATAATAATATAAAGAAATAATAATAGAGCATTCAAAGCTTCAGTTATTCATGATGGGTAAGAATCCAAATTGATCTGTGACTCTGATTTGACTTTTTAATCGATTCATTTTATTTTAATGTAAAGCTATTCTGTGTAGGCAAGTCAAACTGTGAGGTTCATGACAGCAGGACAGGAAGAAGAAGCCCCTCGCCTGCAAACTAGACCCACATCAAAAAATTGGCTACTTTCCTGCCAAAGCTATTTGTCCATCCAGCAGATCAAACCACTTTTCTGAAGACACCCGACCACAGTAGGTTTCAGTTTGACTCAGATGTTGCCCTGCTTGTTTCACACCTCAGACTGTAATGTTAGATGATAAACTGTTTTTGCCATCTGAAACAACTGAATGATTATGAAACCATTTTATAATATTTCAGATTTATTTTAGCTTGAAAATGAGGTTGACTAATCTAATCTACTTTTACACATTTAACTAAATGAGTAGTTAATTCATTCTAAATTATGTTTTCCATTTGATAACATTTTCTGCTTATAAGAACAGTTAAAGTCTCATTAAAAGTATCATTTGATTATATATTATATATATATATATATATATATATAATCAAAGCATACATTCAAAAAGCGTGTGTGTGTGTGTGTGTGTGCCCTAGGAGGGTCGTCAAACTGTTGAGGGAGGATTCACACCCCGGGTTGTGTTTTTCAGCAGACAGTCTTAATAGGTCAGACTACTTATTGAACCGTTGATGAAAATGTTTCACATGTTTGTTTTGTTCTGTTTGTGTTGGTGGCGTCAAATTGGTAAGTTATAAATATATTTCTAATTGCTTTCCATTTCAGAGTAGTAAAGCTGCTGCTACTGTTCAAATTAGTTGGAGGATTTGAATTTGCTGCTCTTCCTAGATAATTTAAAACAAACAAGTATTATTGTGAGATCTACTTTGTATTCAGGCCTATCTTTCAGTGAGTCTTGTACAACATCAATATATAAAAACATCTCTTTTAATTTTTTGTCTCTCTGCTGCTGTTCCTGTGTACTTAGAAATTCAAACTGATTTCAGACTTTGTAAACCTTAATCTTTGACAAAACTTTATATTCTCCAGGTGTGTTTGGTGAATCAGTGTCAGTGATGGAAAGCGATTCTATTACTTTACACACTGACGTTACTAAAATACGTGAAGACGACGACATACTGTGGAAGTTTGAAGCTGAAACGTCCCAAATAGCTGAAATCAGTAAAGCTGCTAGAATCTTCTCCACATATAATGGTACTGACGGGAGATTCAGAGACAGACTGAAGCTGGACAATCAGACTGGATCTCTGACCATCACAAACATCACAACTCAACATGCTGGAGTTTATCAACTACTGATAAGTGGAGTCAAGTGGTCATCAAAAATATTCAGTGTTTCTGTCTATAGTGAGTATAGAGATCATTTGTTCAAATGTTTACATATACTTGGTTTATTAGAGGAATATTTTGGGTTCAGCACAAGTTAAGCTCAACCCACAGCATTTGTGGCATACTGTTGCGCAACACAAAAATAATTCAGACTCGCTAATTGTTTTCTTTAAAATGAAAATGAGGTTACAGTGAGGTGCTTAAAATCTAAATTAATATTTACTTATTTGAAGCGTTTAAAAGCAGAAATGCAAAGATTATAATTCAAATAAAAAACATTAATCTGTTAAAATTAGTGAATTATTTGAGCTATATGGTCGTTTTCAGGTTTATGGTGTATAAACTCATAAAAATGTACACATTTTT
>NW_015659411.1:128929-154502 GCF_001515625.1 Sinocyclocheilus rhinocerous | reverse complement strand
AAAAAATGGCCACTTTTTTTGGGGGGGGGGGGGAGGTTTGTTTGTTTGTTTTCCTCTCATATTGTTCACATCTTGTGGCTTTACTATTGAACAGATTATTTTAATGTTTACGAATCGGCCTCATTCACTGCCATTTTAAGTGTGTCACTGTAACAGATTTTTGCTTTTCTACTGGACAAGCGGATTTTTTTTTGTTTTTTTTGCTAATCAAAACTGCCACAAATACTTTTGATTGAGCTTAACTGCCTAACTTGTACTGAACTATTAATATTAATTTAAACATTTACATACTGAAATGTATATTACTTTTATAGTTTGCGATGACAAAAACACTTTTTCACTGTCAACACACTACACCGAAAATAAGTGTTAGCCTATCAATCTTTATTCTGTCATGTTTTCCAGCTCGTCTGCCTGTTCCTAACATTACCAAGTTTGCAGCATCAGATGGTCAGTGGATAGATGTGGCTGATCTATCGGCCCAACCGTCATCAGTAAAAACGTATGTATATGGAGCAGATCAAAAGGAAAGTTAAGGCATTTTTTGTGCTATTTAAATGTATGTGCTGTTTGCATCTAAACAGTTTTTCCATTTTGCAAAGCTATTTTCATTTTGCAGACCTAAAAAAAATTAAATAGCCAAGCACAAAACGAAATTCAATAACAGAAAATGTTTTTTGAATGTATCAAATGTATTAGTTTTTTCAGCAAACAGTAAAATATTAACATTGATAAATTATTATTATATATTAAAGGGTTAGTTCAGCCAACATTTTAGGCTAAATATTAGGCTATCTGACAGCCTCAGACACATTTTACATTCATTGCATATTTTCAAACTTTAAAAATGAATAATGACCGTCAGTATTCTGCTTTTTTAAATTTTAGTCATACATGTGACAAAATATTTTATCAACCATAAACGGTATAGGCTACATGCGTGTTTACGTGTTAGAGAAAAGTAAGGGGTTCCTTCAGACGCGACGAGGAGCACCAATCGCTTTCTTTTATCTTTTTATTTACCACAAAGAATAGTTTTCTCAACCTGTAAATCTGCTTAGAATATGGGTGCTGAAACAACCGGGTGTGTTTACATTTGACCTGGCACTTTTTGAGCCAGTTGTGGCTTAATTGGTAAACAACAACGTAGCCTGATAGCTAAAGTACATCACGGAGACGTCTATTTGGCGTCTGCATACATGGAAGACGTATTTATTAGTGTTTGCTAGGGTTGCCAACCGTGCCGTATTAGCCGGGACGTCCCGTGTATTGGGCTTAGGCCTAATTTATGTCCCGTACGTGACCTCCCTTGTCCCGTTTCTTGACTGCTAACCACTAACTGATACAAGATCAGCAGTGCTGATCACTTGAGAATGATCATCGACGCCTGTCATCATCCAGTCACAAAAAGCAAAGGCAAAAAATCCTTACACCAAACGAAGAGCAGCGTTCAAGGTCCTTTGAACAGTGGTTTATTCCTGAGGATTTACATGGAAGTGACAACAAAAACTAAAGTGCAGAAACAAAAAATCATCCAGTCACAGCCACCCTCACGCAGTATAGCCTACGTTAAGGAAATCAGAAATCGTGAACATAACTGTTTGAGGAAGACTGGAATCCTCTGTAGGCTCGTCGCTCCGCCTCACAGCAAGCGCCGCTCGCGCTAATGCCAATTCCGTCCGTGTTTGGACTTCAGTAAATCAGTTTTGGAAAATACAAACAACGTGATTATTTTTCATGAGCCCAACATCCAGCCGCGCAAGAAAACATGCAATACTTGCGACGTGATCAATAAAGGAAGTCGTCTTTCACTTTTGTAATGTTGTAAAATAGAGAGTAAAGAAAATAAAAAAATTCATTTAAGTAACCTTATTCTTGAAACACAAAATGACCAATAAAAAAGTGTCAAACAAAAGCAGCCCATATTAAATCTACAAGTTATCTTTAATTGAAAAATATGCATTTTCATATGTGTGTAATACTGTGTTTGAAAATATGTAGGCTTATATACAGTATATAGGGAGAGGGAGAGCGAGAGTCCGAGATCGCATACTGCGCTGCGCACACACATAAACTTGTCAACGCTTCCCCGCGATTTTTATTAATAAAATAGCCTAGACACTAGATCGCTACATTATATTCCTCAACAACGGAGAATGGAACAACGAGGTGGTAAAATCGCTGTTTTTGAAGTAATTAATTGTTTGTAGAGAGAAGCAGACGCAGGTAACGCACACTGTGTGGGCCGTTTCTAGCCTCAGCTGGTGGCGCCCTAGGCGACCGCCTAGCTCGCCTATGCCTAGAAACGGCCCTGTGTGCACACAACTGTCATCTCTCTCTCTCTCTCGATCGATGATTAATTTAAATAAATGCTATAATTCATTCAAATAAATGTGATCTTACCGCACTATTTCATCTGTGTGTCTGATTTGAAGCGAGCAGAACGTAACTGACGAAAATAATGGTCATTTTTACCAAAAAACAGGAAGGGGGCAAAAACTTTTTCACACCACTGTATATACCCGATTGTCCCGTATTTTAGTTTTCTGAAGTTGGCAACCTGTTTGCTTATCTGCAATAGGCTGTCTAGGACGTTTCCTATAAACGTTTAGAAAATGTCTTTAAAATGTTTATGAGAATGTATGAAAAACCGACATCTTATGGTTTATTAGCTTGTACACAGCAGATGCTTTCCAGATGAAGTGATCTTTAACAGACATCTTGCAGATGTAGGCCTACGTGTGCTATCTAGATGCTGTCTACGCAATTAAGGCTCGCTGACACGATGGCATGGAAAATAGAACCGAACACAAACGTGGGAACGAATTAGATCTTGTTTACAGGCTGTTCACATTAACGGCAATTAGCAACTACAACGAGCATTGATTTGAATGAGAAACGGATACAAGCGACAGCGACCATTAAGCTCTCAACGTTATGCAAATGAGCGTAGACCGGATGCGGCGAATTCTATTGGTTATAGCCAACATGTAAAACATTTAACTGTTACACCAAAGCATGATGTGGCCTGTGGCCTACTAATTTAAATAATCATTTGTTTAAAATCATATGTAAACAGTTAGCTATAAATAAATTGGTTTATTCAAAAATATGGGCTACCCATACAAAGTCAGTTAAATACCATTAGATTTTCATTGGGAAGAAAAAAAGACGCAGATTAAGCCATGTTACCTGTGCTGACGTCTGGTCTTGAGCTGGAGCTGCTCTGTGGTTTGTGATCATCTGTGGTCAAATGCAGCTTTAGCTTTAGTCATTGGTTGATTTGTAGACGTGCTGTAACAAGTATCTTTGTTGTTGCTTTTTTGTGAAAGACAATCATTCTCAACCATGCTCTGTCGTGAGAAACCTTCAGAACTTGTGATAAAACATAAATGTGATGTTTGATGTCATGTTAGCATCTGTTCTGCAGTAGCAGTATAAAAAACAGTCAGTATGCTTTGCACATAAAAAAAAAAAACACAGAAAGAAAAAAGAAACCTTTTAGTGAACAAGACCTTTGAAACTAAATATGGAAAAATATGTTCAGTTATGGTCTGGAATTTTAAAAGTCGTATTTAAGTAAATTATTTTTTGAAGAACTACGGTCTTGTTATAAGAAAATATGGTTATTCAGAGATTATTAATGCTTAACTGCTATTGCCTGTCGCATCAGCAAGATTCCTGATTGAGTGTATGTTTCTTTGCAGAAATCAAAGACAGAAGCTGTGTATGAAAATGTCCCCAAAAAACGATGAACAAATACTGTATCTACTGACACTGATGCTAGAGCTCATACAGGACAGTGTCTTACAATTTTGGGGTTTATTCTCACTTATTCTCTGCCAGGTTTTGTTTTTTCACTATTTTTTGTACCTTTTGGTGTTATTGTGAATTTTGTTTTAATGTATTAGTTCACCATTAGCACAGCATCCAGAAACTCAACTAAAATGTCCAACTTTTAGTTTATCATATGAAACTTTACCTAAAATTCATTATACATTAAACATTGATCCACCCTTCATTGTGCTCTTTTGTCTGTCATTTACTGCTCTTGTTTTATTCTTTTAGTAAATATAATGAAATATCAAGTGCACTGCATAGTGGTTTAGTATCGCACACGGTTTGTTCAGCTAGATATGTTGGCAAATGTAGCACAAGCAAATCATCGCTCTCTAAAAGCGCTAATTTTACCCGATAGGGTGCGCTATCACAACAACCGCAGCCAACAGCATTTCAGCAAAAGCTACACCCCGCACATGTTGGAGATAGATGTAAATCATGAACAATAAAGGCAGACAGTCATCATTAAGCCTAACAGACTGACTGATAGATTCAGATTCATTCTTTATTGTCCTCAGAGGAAATTTGTTTTCACAGACTTCACTTAAAAGCTGTAAGAGGCTACACATAATACACACATATTTCCACCAATACCAATATACATACATTTACACCAACAACAACATCGGTGCACATAATACACACATCCTTCACAGGTATACATTTACACTCTTACACGTATATTGCCCATATATCCTATGACTGATAATCGATTTTACTGATGGGCTGCCGCTACCTATAAAATCAGTTATTTGATTGAACTGATAAATAGCGCCATCTAGTGGACTTTAAGCAGCAGCAGCTTTAAACAGCATCACAACACTGTTTGCTCAACTGGAAAGTGCTGTGTTCACAGGAAAACTGACTAATGCATTTTTATGCAATATTATGTGTGTAAAATTCATAATGTTCTATTAAACGCAATGAGAAAATTGTTTCAAGTTGGGCACAAATAAGACACCTTACTTGACTGTGATCACAAAGCAAACATTTGAAGGTAGGCATAATTGTGGCGATTTTGAGAGTCAAAGCTCATTTTTTAATTTATTTGGTTGATTTAAAACCCAAAACTGTAGTTTAACATTCCTCAAAAGAAAACGTAGGCCGACTGAAAAATTAAATTACAGCCAGTGGCATTAAAGCGATCATGAACCACCTGTTTTTTATTTTGTACTGTTCTGTGAGGTCCAGTTATGATGTCCATTTATAATTTTTACATCAAAAACATCATAATTTAGAAGTAATAGGCTATTTTCTGTTCTGTTTTTAACCCCCCTCATCAGAAGGCTCTGTTTGAATAGGCTTGGCAGATTGTAGAACACCAACTGCTATGACTGGCTAACACGTGTATGTTTGACAGCCTATGTCCTTCAGAGATGGACGCTGCTATGATTTAGGTTAAAAACGCATAAATACTCAGTAGATATCAAATGATCTGTAAGAAGAGACAAAGCAATTGTGATCAGGTAATAAAAACAGTTACTCACACTTCTGTGTTGTGACATTACTGTTGGATCTAATATACCCGGCACAGCATTGTCTTTTAGTTTCAGTCTTTCTGAAAAACCTGGTAGAATTGTGCCTTGTTTGCAAACGAATCCACTGTAAAATGAAGTGAACAAAGGACCGAGTTCTTACTGATGCGCAGTCAGTAAGAGCTCTGAGTTCTGAAAATGCACTGGATGAAAAAGTAAAAATGGCTGCCCACTGCTCCGGGTGTGTGTTCACGGTGTGTGTTCACTGCTGTGTGTGTGCACTTTGGATGGGTTAAATGCAGAGCACTAATTCCAAGTATGGGTCACCATACTTGGCCACATGTCACGTCACTTTCACTTTCGTATATGTAAAAAGATCAAGGGAATTTTGGTTTCTCAGTTCATGACCCCTCAGTGGTTCTGATGATTGTGATGGTGAGATATCCAAATTAATCATCGAAATACACATTCAAAGGATTCCCCTTCAAAGAACTGAAAAAATAAATTTAATGTAACTTTGTGTTTTTAATGAAAAAAACTGCATGTATTTTCTAATTTAGTTTCATTCTCCTGGAATTCTGTGAATGATATCCTGTCAATATGATCCATTTTAGAGGTCAGGCCAAATCTGACCTGTAATATAAGTCACTTTGGTGGAAACCTATTAAAATGGTCAGAATATGGCTCATTGTTATAATGTAATTTTTATTATTATTATTTTTTTGCACAGTTGGTGGAAATTTCACATGGTACCTTACTGCAGCAGACAGTTTTCCAACACTTCTCATTGCATGCATACAATATTATTACTATTATTCATTTACAATAAAGTCAGGACACTCCATCCATTCCTAAATGAATGTAAGACTTCAAACCACACAAATGACAACCTGAATTTAAAGGCAAAAAATCCAGGCTGTGGATGGGAGGAAGTGCTGAGGATTAATTTAGAAGATGTTTTTAATCCAAAGTAACTGCCAAAAAGAGGAATACAACAAGCACGAGTAATAGTGAAAGCATCAAGGAATAATTTTTTTTCAGCAGGATGCAGTTAAAGGGATAGTTCACCCAAAACTGAAAATTCTGTCATCACTTACTCACACTCAAGTTCTTCAAATTTTTTGAAGAATGTGGGTAATCAAACAGTTGCTGGTCCCCATTGACTTCCACAGTGTGGGGGGCAATAGGCTGTCTAGGACGTTTCCTATAAACGTTTAGAAAATGTCTTTAAAATGTTTATGAGAATGTATGAAAAACCGACATCTTATGGTTTATTAGCTTGTACACAGCAGATGCTTTCCAGATGAAGTGATCTTTAACAGACATCTTGCAGATGTAGGCCTACGTGTGCTATCTAGATGCTGTCTACGCAATTAAGGCTCGCTGACACGATGGCATGGAAAATAGAACCGAACACAAACGTGGGAACGAATTAGATCTTGTTTACAGGCTGTTCACATTAACGGCAATTAGCAACTACAACGAGCATTGATTTGAATGAGAAACAGATACAAGCGACAGCGACCATTAAGCTCTCAACGTTATGCAAATGAGCGTAGACCGGATGCGGCGAATTCTATTGGTTATAGCCAACATGTAAAACATTTAACTGTTACACCAAAGCATGATGTGGCCTGTGGCCTACTAATTTAAATAATCATTTGTTTAAAATCATATGTAAACAGTTAGCTATAAATAAATTGGTTTATTCAAAAATATGGGCTACCCATACAAAGTCAGTTAAATACCATTAGATTTTCATTGGGAAGAAAAAAAGACGCAGATTAAGCCATGTTACCTGTGCTGACGTCTGGTCTTGAGCTGGAGCTGCTCTGTGGTTTGTGATCATCTGTGGTCAAATGCAGCTTTAGCTTTAGTCATTGGTTGATTTGTAGACGTGCTGTAACAAGTATCTTTGTTGTTGCTTTTTTGTGAAAGACAATCATTCTCAACCATGCTCTGTCGTGAGAAACCTTCAGAACTTGTGATAAAACATAAATGTGATGTTTGATGTCATGTTAGCATCTGTTCTGCAGTAGCAGTATAAAAAACAGTCAGTATGCTTTGCACATAAAAAAAAAAAACACAGAAAGAAAAAAGAAACCTTTTAGTGAACAAGACCTTTGAAACTAAATATGGAAAAATATGTTCAGTTATGGTCTGGAATTTTAAAAGTCGTATTTAAGTAAATTATTTTTTGAAGAACTACGGTCTTGTTATAAGAAAATATGGTTATTCAGAGATTATTAATGCTTAACTGCTATTGCCTGTCGCATCAGCAAGATTCCTGATTGAGTGTATGTTTCTTTGCAGAAATCAAAGACAGAAGCTGTGTATGAAAATGTCCCCAAAAAACGATGAACAAATACTGTATCTACTGACACTGATGCTAGAGCTCATACAGGACAGTGTCTTACAATTTTGGGGTTTATTCTCACTTATTCTCTGCCAGGTTTTGTTTTTTCACTATTTTTTGTACCTTTTGGTGTTATTGTGAATTTTGTTTTAATGTATTAGTTCACCATTAGCACAGCATCCAGAAACTCAACTAAAATGTCCAACTTTTAGTTTATCATATGAAACTTTACCTAAAATTCATTATACATTAAACATTGATCCACCCTTCATTGTGCTCTTTTGTCTGTCATTTACTGCTCTTGTTTTATTCTTTTAGTAAATATAATGAAATATCAAGTGCACTGCATAGTGGTTTAGTATCGCACACGGTTTGTTCAGCTAGATATGTTGGCAAATGTAGCACAAGCAAATCATCGCTCTCTAAAAGCGCTAATTTTACCCGATAGGGTGCGCTATCACAACAACCGCAGCCAACAGCATTTCAGCAAAAGCTACACCCCGCACATGTTGGAGATAGATGTAAATCATGAACAATAAAGGCAGACAGTCATCATTAAGCCTAACAGACTGACTGATAGATTCAGATTCATTCTTTATTGTCCTCAGAGGAAATTTGTTTTCACAGACTTCACTTAAAAGCTGTAAGAGGCTACACATAATACACACATATTTCCACCAATACCAATATACATACATTTACACCAACAACAACATCGGTGCACATAATACACACATCCTTCACAGGTATACATTTACACTCTTACACGTATATTGCCCATATATCCTATGACTGATAATCGATTTTACTGATGGGCTGCCGCTACCTATAAAATCAGTTATTTGATTGAACTGATAAATAGCGCCATCTAGTGGACTTTAAGCAGCAGCAGCTTTAAACAGCATCACAACACTGTTTGCTCAACTGGAAAGTGCTGTGTTCACAGGAAAACTGACTAATGCATTTTTATGCAATATTATGTGTGTAAAATTCATAATGTTCTATTAAACGCAATGAGAAAATTGTTTCAAGTTGGGCACAAATAAGACACCTTACTTGACTGTGATCACAAAGCAAACATTTGAAGGTAGGCATAATTGTGGCGATTTTGAGAGTCAAAGCTCATTTTTTAATTTATTTGGTTGATTTAAAACCCAAAACTGTAGTTTAACATTCCTCAAAAGAAAACGTAGGCCGACTGAAAAATTAAATTACAGCCAGTGGCATTAAAGCGATCATGAACCACCTGTTTTTTATTTTGTACTGTTCTGTGAGGTCCAGTTATGATGTCCATTTATAATTTTTACATCAAAAACATCATAATTTAGAAGTAATAGGCTATTTTCTGTTCTGTTTTTAACCCCCCTCATCAGAAGGCTCTGTTTGAATAGGCTTGGCAGATTGTAGAACACCAACTGCTATGACTGGCTAACACGTGTATGTTTGACAGCCTAGTCCTTCAGAGATGGACGCTGCTATGATTTAGGTTAAAAACGCATAAATACTCAGTAGATATCAAATGATCTGTAAGAAGAGACAAAGCAATTGTGATCAGGTAATAAAAACAGTTACTCACACTTCTGTGTTGTGACATTACTGTTGGATCTAATATACCCGGCACAGCATTGTCTTTTAGTTTCAGTCTTTCTGAAAAACCTGGTAGAATTGTGCCTTGTTTGCAAACGAATCCACTGTAAAATGAAGTGAACAAAGGACCGAGTTCTTACTGATGCGCAGTCAGTAAGAGCTCTGAGTTCTGAAAATGCACTGGATGAAAAAGCAAAAATGGCTGCCCACTGCTCCGGGTGTGTGTTCACGGTGTGTGTTCACTGGAACAAATACTGTATCTACTGACACTGATGCTAGAGCTCATACAGGACAGTGTCTTACAATTTTGGGGTTTATTCTCACTTATTCTCTGCCAGGTTTTGTTTTTTCACTATTTTTTGTACCTTTTGGTGTTATTGTGAATTTTGTTTTAATGTATTAGTTCACCATTAGCACAGCATCCAGAAACTCAACTAAAATGTCCAACTTTTAGTTTATCATATGAAACTTTACCTAAAATTCATTATACATTAAACATTGATCCACCCTTCATTGTGCTCTTTTGTCTGTCATTTACTGCTCTTGTTTTATTCTTTTAGTAAATATAATGAAATATCAAGTGCACTGCATAGTGGTTTAGTATCGCACACGGTTTGTTCAGCTAGATATGTTGGCAAATGTAGCACAAGCAAATCATCGCTCTCTAAAAGCGCTAATTTTACCCGATAGGGTGCGCTATCACAACAACCGCAGCCAACAGCATTTCAGCAAAAGCTACACCCCGCACATGTTGGAGATAGATGTAAATCATGAACAATAAAGGCAGACAGTCATCATTAAGCCTAACAGACTGACTGATAGATTCAGATTCATTCTTTATTGTCCTCAGAGGAAATTTGTTTTCACAGACTTCACTTAAAAGCTGTAAGAGGCTACACATAATACACACATATTTCCACCAATACCAATATACATACATTTACACCAACAACAACATCGGTGCACATAATACACACATCCTTCACAGGTATACATTTACACTCTTACACGTATATTGCCCATATATCCTATGACTGATAATCGATTTTACTGATGGGCTGCCGCTACCTATAAAATCAGTTATTTGATTGAACTGATAAATAGCGCCATCTAGTGGACTTTAAGCAGCAGCAGCTTTAAACAGCATCACAACACTGTTTGCTCAACTGGAAAGTGCTGTGTTCACAGGAAAACTGACTAATGCATTTTTATGCAATATTATGTGTGTAAAATTCATAATGTTCTATTAAACGCAATGAGAAAATTGTTTCAAGTTGGGCACAAATAAGACACCTTACTTGACTGTGATCACAAAGCAAACATTTGAAGGTAGGCCTAATTGTGGCGATTTTGAGAGTCAAAGCTCATTTTTTCATTTATTTGGTTGATTTAAAACCCAAAACTGTAGTTTAACATTCCTCAAAAGAAAACGTAGGCCGACTGAAAAATTAAATTACAGCCAGTGGCATTAAAGCGATCATGAACCACCTGTTTTTTATTTTGTACTGTTCTGTGAGGTCCAGTTATGATGTCCATTTATAATTTTTACATCAAAAACATCATAATTTAGAAGTAATAGGCTATTTTCTGTTCTGTTTTTAACCCCCCTCATCAGAAGGCTCTGTTTGAATAGGCTTGGCAGATTGTAGAACACCAACTGCTATGACTGGCTAACACGTGTATGTTTGACAGCCTATGTCCTTCAGAGATGGACGCTGCTATGATTTAGGTTAAAAACGCATAAATACTCAGTAGATATCAAATGATCTGTAAGAAGAGACAAAGCAATTGTGATCAGGTAATAAAAACAGTTACTCACACTTCTGTGTTGTGACATTACTGTTGGATCTAATATACCCGGCACAGCATTGTCTTTTAGTTTCAGTCTTTCTGAAAAACCTGGTAGAATTGTGCCTTGTTTGCAAACGAATCCACTGTAAAATGAAGTGAACAAAGGACCGAGTTCTTACTGATGCGCAGTCAGTAAGAGCTCTGAGTTCTGAAAATGCACTGGATGAAAAAGTAAAAATGGCTGCCCACTGCTCCGGGTGTGTGTTCACGGTGTGTGTTCACTGCTGTGTGTGTGCACTTTGGATGGGTTAAATGCAGAGCACTAATTCCAAGTATGGGTCACCATACTTGGCCACATGTCACGTCACTTTCACTTTCGTATATGTAAAAAGATCAAGGGAATTTTGGTTTCTCAGTTCATGACCCCTCAGTGGTTCTGATGATTGTGATGGTGAGATATCCAAATTAATCATCGAAATACACATTCAAAGGATTCCCCTTCAAAGAACTGAAAAAATAAATTTAATGTAACTTTGTGTTTTTAATGAAAAAAACTGCATGTATTTTCTAATTTAGTTTCATTCTCCTGGAATTCTGTGAATGATATCCTGTCAATATGATCCATTTTAGAGGTCAGGCCAAATCTGACCTGTAATATAAGTCACTTTGGTGGAAACCTATTAAAATGGTCAGAATATGGCTCATTGTTATAATGTAATTTTTATTATTATTATTTTTTTGCACAGTTGGTGGAAATTTCACATGGTACCTTACTGCAGCAGACAGTTTTCCAACACTTCTCATTGCATGCATACAATATTATTACTATTATTCATTTACAATAAAGTCAGGACACTCCATCCATTCCTAAATGAATGTAAGACTTCAAACCACACAAATGACAACCTGAATTTAAAGGCAAAAAATCCAGGCTGTGGATGGGAGGAAGTGCTGAGGATTAATTTAGAAGATGTTTTTAATCCAAAGTAACTGCCAAAAAGAGGAATACAACAAGCACGAGTAATAGTGAAAGCATCAAGGAATAATTTTTTTTCAGCAGGATGCAGTTAAAGGGATAGTTCACCCAAAACTGAAAATTCTGTCATCACTTACTCACACTCAAGTTCTTCAAATTTTTTGAAGAATGTGGGTAATCAAACAGTTGCTGGTCCCCATTGACTTCCACAGTGTGGGGGGGAAAATAAAATAAAATAGGGATTCATGTTCCGGATAGGGCTGGGAAGATTATTACACCAGCAAGGAACAGAGAATGAGAAGGTTCTGGAAAGTGATTTTGTGCCTCTCTGTGAAGGTACCACGAGGTGTCGCTCACCTACCAACCTCAGGCATCTGAAGGGGATGTAGACTTATAAGATCTAGCAAAGGTAGAAGGGTGCAGGCTATTCTGTCAGCAAGCAAGCATGAACTTGATGCAAACCACAACCGGTAGCCAATGCAGAGAAATCAAGAGAGGTGTGACGTGGGCTTCCTTGGGCTCATGAAAACCAGTCATGTAGCTGTGTTCATTTTTCAGGATTGTTTTGTTGAATCAATTGACCGTATGCACGGAGCTTTCTTTAGAACTTCCGCATAAAAATAAGCCAGCTCGTAAACTTACGGTGAAGCTCATTTTATATGTGCTATACATAGGTAGAGACTCTCACAGAAACCTCTCCTGCCTCTTTCTTATCATAAACTGAGAAACAAAATAATTGCAGCACTGTAAATAATGACAGCGGCATTAACATACAGTTTCATGTTATTTAACAACATAAAATTTTATATGCCGAGCCTGGTAATCCCAGGAGAGTACCTAGACGCATAACTGTACATTTAAATGCTGACAAATAAACACTGTCGTAACTGTTTAGGCTAACCTAGCTAGCGATGATATCTCTTAAACGACATCATAATGATATTCTTGATAATCAATAACTTACCTTCATAGTCATGAACACATTTTTTAAATCTTGTAACATTTTAAAGCCTTTATTATTTTTCAACTCTACAGCTGTGCAGTAAAATTCACTTTAAAGATTCACTTTTCATTCATGAAGACGACATGAAAAAATGTGCCAATAATGTGTCTCGGCGGAAAACAAAGACTTTTAAGATGAAAATGACATGAAATTACTATTATAACCAGGAGATGGCAGCAGAGGATCACTCATTGGCTGCAGCTGCTATTTCAACTCTAGTTTTTTCACGTACGTCTTGCTTTTTGGATTTATTATAAAATGACCACATCATTTAATGTTTTGTCTTTAACTGTAAAAGCTGCTAAATAAATTCAGCCAACACAGATTTGTTGTTGTTGTAGTTTTGTTACTCTAAATTTAGTCTGAATCACTTAATGCACAGCTCTGTTTTTGACATTGGCTTGTCAGATGTTTTGTTATCACTGTCAATCATAGCAATGACTCGCGGCATTATTTAGTGGATTCACTCGCATAATTTTTACACTCGCGTTCATCATTCCTGAAACGGTATACGTGGACGTGTGGTCCTCTTAAACAAACCAAACTTTTCTTCAAATTGTGACTGGATTATGTAGAGAAACCGAGCAAACGGCGCTCCCCTTACGGCACGGTACAGTTGACCGGAAATGACTGAGCTGGCTTATCTAAATCCAGGAAGTATTTGTGCATATGGTCAATTGTAGAGGTCTTATTGCACATGATGGAAGTCCAGCCTAGAAATGACAAAGTTATTCAGCATGCTCTTTTAGGAAGGGCCCGATCTTTCTGATGTTGTGCAATGCAAACCTGCATGAATGGTATTTGAAGGTCTGCTGGTCATCCAAGATTCCTCCAAGATTTCTGACCAAACTCAATGGGATTATTGGCTGGATGGTGAGATTTTACTATACAGTTGGAGTGACTGGGAAGATGAGAAGATCTGTCTTTGCTAGGTTGAGCTGCAGGTGATGTTGTTTCATCCAAGTCAAGATGTCCGTCAGGCAATCTGGGGATGGAAGAGGACCTGAGCAGCACAATGAAAGCAGCTGAAGGATAACTGAAATAGTACCTTAAATAGTGATGTGCAGACAGGTAGACATGGATCAGCTAAGCACCACTAGTTGCCACTTGACTGACATGGCCTGCTTGATTTATTAAATATTGGTAAAATATGATCACTGTATTTCTTTTATTTCTCCCCCTTTGTGTCAAACACTGTTTCTTATCATGGTTTCTGTAGAGTAAAGAATCATAAAACGCAGCAGCAGGACAGGAAGAAGCCCTTCACCACAATTTCAAATAAAACCCATCACGCCCACTTTCGGTTTGAATCAGAAGCAGTAAAGCTGTAACACCGGTACTGTGAGATGGTACAGAGTTTTACCTTTGTATTTTTTTTTCTCCATTTATTTAATATATGTCTGCATTAGGAGGGTCAAACTCTGCTGGGAGAGGACTCACAAACCAAATTAACAGGTTGAGTGAAGTCTTAGTTCAGACTGTTCACTAAACTGTTGAAGAAATGTTTTACGTGATTGTTTTCTTCTGTTTGTGCTGGTGCCATCTGACTGGTAAGTTATAAATTAAAACCTAAATTAAGCTACTTTCAAATCTCCGGCATCTTTTGTTATTATATTAATTTCAAGGGTTACAAATGCAAGAACTCTCCAGCACGTTCTCAGAAATATATTTTAAAATACTTCAGCAGTAATCATACTGATTCATGTCATAATCAATTCATGGAAATTCACAGGATAAAAAGTGTGTCAATCCAGAGTGAATTAAGGAAATCTGATTTTATGATGAAAAAAATATAACTTTCACTCACAACTGTCTAGTAAATGTTTGGAAAAATTACAAAGAATTGGGAATTAACACATTAAATTAAATGTGACATTTTGAAGTAGAAATTTGTTTTTTTTTTCTCAATGTAAATTGTGTGACTTCCCACATGATGTTTAATACACTAAATATCTGCTGCTATTCTGGATGTTGTTCACTTTATCTACAGCTGATTTCAGGCTTTATAAACTAAAGAAAGCTTTCATCTGTCCACATTCATGTTCTTCAGGTGTGTTTGGCGAGTCAGTGTCAGTGACTGAGGGAGATTCAGTCACTTTACACAATGACATTACTGAATGCAAAGACTGCAAAATAGTGTGGGCGTTTGGAGCGTCTGAAACGTCCCTCATAGGGTACATCAACCGAAACAAACAAATCTTTTCCACATATGATGGTCCTGATGGGAGATTCAGAGACAGACTAAAGCTGGATCATCAAACTGGATCTCTGACCATCACAAACACTAGAACTGAACACGCTGGACTTTATAAACTACTGATAAATGGAGCAAAACTTTTAACAAAAAAATTCAACATTTTTGTCTATGGTGGGTAGAGACGTCATTTATTGTGTGCTCCAAATAATATGAACACGTTAAAGTTTCTCTTTATCTTCTAATGTTTTCAGCTCCTTTGCCTGTTCCTGTCATCAGCAGTAACTCTTCACAATGCTCTTCGTCATCATCTTCATCATCATCATCATATTGTTCATTGGTGTGTTCAGTGGTGAATGTGGGTCATGTGACTCTCTCCTGGTACAAAGGAAACAGTTTATTGTCCAGCATCAGTGTGTCTGATCTCAGCATCAGTCTCTCTCTACCTCTGGAGGTGGAATATCAGGATAAAAACAGCTACAGCTGTGTGCTCAACAATCCCATCAGCAACCAGACCACACATCTCAACATTACTCAACTCTGTCAGATTCACTCAGGTATGACAGTGGTGTTATTAATGATTAATTACTGAGCTGATCTCGGTTTTTGACACAAAAATAAACCTCAGTCTTGTTTGAGGTTAGACTGACAGAGTCATTTTGTCCATTACAGATCAGGGTTTACCTTTATTGTACATAGTGCAGATTTCTGCTGCTGCTGCTGGATCTCTGATTGTAGCTGCAGTTGTGATGTGCTGCATCTGCAAAAAATGTAGGAAAACAGGTCTGGAATTCAATTATTAAACTACAAATATTAACTACAATTAATGCATTTGAATCAGATATATACATTTCTAAATATGATTGCACACTTTGTCATTTTAACACGTCTGTGATCATTGTTAATGCAGTTATGACACGACAGGAAGACAGAACTCATTCAGCATTGTGTAAACCAACAGGAAGAACGGTAAGATGCTTACTGACTATGTTGCAGTTAGTCTGATTGAAGTTTGCAGCATCACACGGTTCACGGACCATCCATGAACAGACGTGGCTGATCTGTGAGCCTAACCGTCAAAACATCAAAAGATTTGTTAATGCTATTTACGCTAAGTGTATGTACTCTGCACCTTAGTGTAAATACTAACATACAGTTTTTCCATTGTGCTGGGCCATTTTCTTTATGCAGACCTGAAAAAAACAAAAAAACAAAAAATAGCATATAAAATGCATAGGATTAGTTAATAAAAAAATGTTTTAGGCAGAATGTTATCTGACTTTCACTTTCACCTTTCACTTTCATCGCATCTGTTTTCCCTATCATGAACGCGGTCTTTTACATTTTCTCTATACCAAAAGTAGTTTGCTCAACTTGTCAATATGCTTAGAACAGGAACAGCGGGGCAAATTATTTGATCGGGCACTTTTTAAGAGTGTTGTGGTTGAACAAAAAGGTAGATTCTCTCTTAAAGGGGTCATGAACTGAGAAACCAAAATTCCCTTGATCTTTTGACATATAAGAGGTCATTGTACAATAAAAACATCCTGTAAGTTTCAGAACTCAAAACTTTCTTATTAGTCTAAAAACAGCTGCAGTCAGAACAAAATGACAGCTTGTGGAATGTTCTACTCTATGATGTAATAGTGTGGATTAGCACTGCCTCCGCAGAAGAAGATTAACACCTGCTTCAACGTCACTGCCTGTTTAGCCCCGCCCACCAATTCATGCACGTAGTGTTTACGAGAGAAGCCAACACGCAGGTGTACACAGAAACCAAATGATAAAGATGCACAGGCTGTGCAGTGCCAAGTTGTGGGAAAACAGTGTTTGCGTTGCCTTCCTTCTGATCCCAATGTTAGATAAGAGTGAATGAAGATCCTTTAATTTTAATGAAGATCCAGACTGCGTCAGTAAGAACTAGGTCCTTTGTTTACTTCATTTGACCATGGATTCGTGTACAAACAAAGCACAATTTAACGAGGGATTTTCAAAAAGATTGAAACTAAAAGACAATGCTGTACCAACTATGTTGGATCCGACAGTGGTCACTATTGCGTTGCATTTTCTTACAGGCCGTGATCGTTTGATATGCATTATTAATGGGTTTTTCACCTAAATCACAGCAGTGTCCATCTATGAGGAATGTACACTGTCAAACATACACAGCTAGGACCCAACATACATTTAAACTTGATTTCCATGATAATCAAGATAAACGTATCATGTCACAGATGCACTTATGTCCAAGTTATATGTTCTGCTGCTGGTTCTAGTAAAAGACTGGCATACGCTACAACTGTGGTGTGGTGTATAATGATGAAAGTCATCCACAACAGTCCAGATGTTTTCAAACTAGAGACACACCGCTAATATTATGAGCTATTCACGACAGTCTTTAACTAGAACTATCAATAATATAAATTAGTTATAATTTATGATATCTGCCAGTTGTCCATATTCTGTTTAAGTGATCACTGAGCAGGAATCCAACGTTGCATACATCACACCCCACACCGATTTATTGTCTAGAAAGAACTGTCAATCTAGAGAAATAGGGGCCCAATGGAAATGTTAAACCCTGCTTTGAGTGTAATGTTTAGATTTGGAAGTGAAGAACTGAGAATTTGAGAGAGCAAAGTGGGAGAAAATTAAAGCGCAGTCCAAAAAATAAATAAATAAAATAAAATATATTTTTGTTATATGTCCTAACTTGATTTTTACTTGTGTTTGCAATACATTTGGCAATACATAATGTTTCATTTGGTTGAACCAGATTGCTCCCATTGTTGCATCATGACACGTTTTTAGTTTACAGTCAGTCCATTTCTATATCTGACGTGATGCTTTCTCTATTTATTTCCATACATCATGAATGAGGTTTTATGACTTCTTGATGTAGTTATAGCCTAAGCTACATGAAGGCTTTTGACTATTACACCAAAGCCAGCCCATAATTTGGTCTGTGGCCTACTAATTTAAAACATGTTTTGTTTAAAATCACACTCTAAAAAATGCTGGGTTAAATATAACCCAGCGCTGGGTTAAAAAGGGACAAACCCAGCTATTGGGTTGTTTTGACCCAGCGGTTGGGTTCAACCCAACCGCTGGGTCAAAACAACCCAATAGCTGGGTTTGTCCCTTTTTAACCCAGCATTTTTTAGAGTGCATACGTAATTTGTTCTGTTATCAAAACACACACACAAAGTTGTTAAGCCATGTTACCTGTGCTGAAGTCTGGCCTCAAGCTGCAGCTGCTGCGGTTCATGATCGTCTGACGTGATATACAGCTTTAGCGGCCATTGGTTGATTTGTAGATGAGCTGCAACAAGTATTTTCTTGCTGTTGCTTTTGTGTGAAAGTCATTCTTAGTTACAGAGTCATGACAAACCAGAACTTAAATAAACTGTTTGATGATTTACCTTAATAAGTCATGTGAAAAACTGGATGATTGATGTCATTTCTTCCAGCTGTTCCATGTTAGCATCTGTTCTGTAGTAGCAGTAGTTCTTTAAAAAGTCAGTATTTGTAGATTCAGCTTTTAACATACAATATCATTCATACGTTTTTGTTGTAAATGTGAAGACATAGAAATGTAGAATTTCAAGTTGGTCTGCTATAATTTTTTTTATCATATCCACCAGATTCTTGATTGTGTTTATGTTTCCTTGCAGAAATCAAAGATAGATGCTGTGTATGAAAATGTCCCCAAAAAACGGTGATCACATGAACTACTGGAACTGATGTTAAGAGTTCATACAGGACGATCCCTCACACACCTTTTTGTTTTGTTCAGATTTGTTCCCTGCCTTGTCTCTGTTTTGTATCCACTATTTATATCCCATTTTCTGGTGTAACAGTGATGTCTGGATTTTAATTTAAGGGTCCATCAATAGAATATCATTTAGAATGGCAAACGTTTCAGTCACAACACGACTTTCTTCAGTGCCTAATCAACAAGATTTGGACTTTTGGACTTTTACTGCATAAAAACAGTTTAGGAAAAGCACTGATTTACACATTCACTCATCAGACAAAGCTACAAGAGTCTCATGGATGATCTTGTACATCTTGAAAAACATCATTTAACCCACATCTCGATCCATATATACATTCTCCTTCATAAATGTACAAACAAATAGTGTTTCACTGCATGTTTTCTGATCACAAGGATGGGAAATGAGTTTAAAGGTATTACATGTTTTTTTATTCTAAATACGTGTAATTTAAAATGTACAGTTTGATTATAGCAGGATTATGTGAAGTATGTCAAGACCACATATGTTTTTTGTACAGTGAGTGGATAAAAAAAAAAAAAAAGTGATTCTAAAACTTTTGAGTATGATCATTTTGTTGAAATTGTTTCTCTCCCTCGGTGTCAAATTTGTCATACAATGATCGGTCTGCGTAGCACTGCTTCAAGTCGAACACACCTAATATGTATGCGTATTTTACATTGCTTTGACCGTTCTCTGTAGATCCCACCTTCTCACGCTCCATGATTGGTTGATCATGTACAATGCCTGCATGTTATTGGTCAAACTACTTCTCGATCATTACCTTCAGCAATTATGAAAACAGGAAAACAAAGCCAAGACCTGGATATTTTAGGCAATACAGAAATCCTGGCCAGGTCATGTCTGAGAAAAAGAAGACGTATGGTTACCCTAGGTCAGGGGTGTCAAACTCAGTTCATGGAGGGCCGGAGCCCTGCAGAGTTTAGATTCAACCCTAATTAAACACACCTGATCCAGCTAATCATGTCCTTCAGGCTTATTTGAAAACTACATGGTTTGTGTGTTGGAGTAGGGTTGGAAATAAACTCTGCAGGGCTGCGGCCCTCCAGGAAGTGAGTTTGACACCTGTGTCCTAGGTAAACCTCACTCCCCTGATTTCAAGAGGCACACTAGCGACTGACTCTAGAGGATGCAGTCTTTAGCATCCTTGTTAGCTTGCCCGCCTCCCATGCTGGTGACCTGGGTTCGAGTCCCACTTAAAACTAAGTGGGGCGTGGCCCGCTCCAGTCTATGAGTCTGGACCAGAGCTCGCTCCAGTTTATTACTTTGCTCCAGCTCCTCCTAAGGTGGCGGCTTCTGCGACAGAACCTCTCGAGGTGGAGGTGTTCACTTCAGTTCCTCTCAAGGTGGTGGTGCCTACACCTGAACTCTCTGTTTGCCTTGTCACAGCCAACGATGCTGTCTCTGAAATGTTTTCCTGTCCGGTTTGGACTACAGTGAACCCCTGTGAATCCCTTGACTGCCCTGTGATGGCCAAAGAGTCATCTCTGAACTCTTAGTTTGCCCGGTCATGGCCAAAGGGGGCATCATTGAAATGTATTTTGGGTTAGGTTGAACAGTACGTCCAGACTGTGTCACATAAGGACTGGTTCTCAACTGTGCATGTGTCTGAGAGGTACTTGACCTGTGGTTGTTTGAGCGAGTACATAAGGTCTCTTTGCTTTGGTTGAAGCATGGATTACCTGGTGGCCATCATCATCACATTGACTTGGCCTTGACTCTTTCACAGGTAGGAGATGTCTACGGTTTCTCCTATATTCTTTTCCTCCAGACAAGACAATGTAAGATCTTGGCTCGCTGCAGGCTTCCTTCACAACTCCTTTGCTGTCATAACCATGGGGGGTTTGCATCCTCACCCTTTGCCCTTTTGAGAGTGTGCTCAGTTGTTTACATCTTTTGTCATAACTGGTCTTTTGACACAGTATTTTTTTTTTGTCAGCTGTGCATGAATCGCATTGGAGGCCAGAGGAGAAGGTTGCAGCAAAGAGCTGTGGAGTGGCAGGGTGGTGTGGGTTTGTCTGGACATTAGTCTCTGAGCTGGAGAGCCAAGCTTAGGAGCTCGTGGAACATTTTACGGATTCAGCAAGTTGAGATAGATGTCAGTGCCATCTCGTTTGGACTTTTCCATGAGTTGTTTAGCGTTGCGGACTGCATGCTCCACTAGGCCACTCCACTTTGGACTACTAGTTTTTTTTAACAAAGTCCCAGGCCATAGTGACATCTTTAAAACCAGTTGCTCACGAACTGTCTCCCATTGTCTGTTATGAGGGTTTGAGGTGATCCATGAACAGAAAAGCGTCTGGAGCTGATCAATCTCGTACCAGTCTGAATATGATTCAACAAGCACCAAGAATTGATGACTGTTCCATTCGAAGATGTCATAACTGAAGGGGTTATTTCTGCTGGTGGGGTTTGGTGCTGTTGCATGTGGCACAAGATGTGATGTAAGCATCAACACATGCACATTGTTTGGTAGATTCAGCTCCAGGGTGACCCCTATGCACAATTTGCATGTATTTCAGCCAAAGTGTTTCTGGGATAATCACTTTGTGGCCTTTTAACACAAGTCCATCATCTGTGATCAGTTCATGTCTGTATGGGTGAAATGGCCGCGTTGCTGGGGGAAGACTGTGCAGTTTAGTTGGCCATCCTTGACGGATTGTGTTCACAAGCATTTGTAGAGTGGTGTCGTATACTGTGTGGCATTTAAAGGTGGGGTATGTATTTTTTCAAAAACGCTTTAGAAAACTGAGTCCGGCCGAGTACCAAAACAAACTTGTAGCCAATCAGCAGTAAGGGACATGTCTACTCGTGATGGGGACGAGAGAGAGAGCGCTCAGTGCACAGGACGGACATTAGCCAAGCCGAGAATGGCTGCAATATAACAAAGAGTGAAAAATTTAAGGGGGTCTGAATACTTTCCGTACCCACTGTATATGCACGTTAAAACACACAGTACTACCAAAACACATCCGACCTGTATTACCATAGTAACACACATTGCTTTCACTTTTTGATGACATCATACCCTCGGCCGGCTGATACCGACATAATCATTGCCTGGGTTGCGTATGTATGTGTGGGGCGGAGCTATCAATATAGGGGCGAGACCCTTTTGGGGTAGGGGCATGTTTGTTTTGGTGATTTGAAATATCAACATTGGCTACCAGAAATCACTTACCCCACCTTTAAGTTCATCCATGTGTGATGGTGAAATATTGCAAACATTAATTACCTCAAAGGTGTTTTCTTCCTTGATGTGTTCATGTACAAGTGCTTGTGGGTCCTGTGACAAGGCATTGACCGTAGTTGTGGTTTGGAGTGTTGCAAGGTCTTTAGTGTGCTGTTAAGTTTGTTCATAGATCTGGCATGCTGATATGGCTTTATGTAAAGTGAGTTCTGAATCACGCAGCAGTGATTTTCTCAGAATGTCACAGTGTATTCCACAAACTAGTCGATCACGAATAAGCTCATCTTGTAATGCACCAAATTTGCAGCTTTTTGATTTTTGTTTTAAATCGCTAAGATTCAGGATTCAGTGATCTCATGTTGAACTTGTGTTGTTCCATTGTGATGTTGACATGGGGAGCACTCACTGAACTTTGTCTTTAAGCAGTCGGGGACTTCCCTGGACTCAGCCAGTGTAATAATAACACTGTCATTTTCACCGGGAACTCTCACCTCTTGCGCATAAAAGAAGGACCATTATCGTTAGATGGCTTCGGGACCCTCAAGGTTGAGGAGGATGAAAGCTTGTGTTCAACGTGTTTTGTCTAAATGAGCTACAGCAATGAAGATATCATTTTCATTGAAAATGAGAGGATCCGATCTTCTGAATTCCCCTGCCATAGCTGCGATGTGAAATAGTGCGATGCAACTATTTACATAACTTAGCGGCTAGAGTCGAGAGACCTGCGTGGAAGCTTTTCCAGTGTAGACAAAACTCACTTTCGCGTGCAGTTGTCATTTACTTCCGACACCATGTTGACTCATACAGTATAAATAAACTGGCAAAGAGTTCTGCTTCATAATCTGTGGGTTTACTGACCGTACATACACATCACACAGCAGCTATACATTTCAACACACTGACTACTCCAGAGAGAGGGGTGGGGCCAGGTAGAGAGAAACCTCATACAATTAGTGAAGTCACACATTGATGTACTACACGGCCTAGCCTTTCGCTACGCCCATTGCTCCAGCCTGCAGCTATCCCTAAAGCAGATATAAACACTCTCAGAAATTAAACTAATACAGCATTTGACCACTAAAGGACGAGCCATATCACCACAAAATAAATGTGCTATTTGCTTTGTCAAGAATCGCTACTATTGCTTATAATAGGGTTAATAAAAAATGTCAAAGCATTGTTAAACCATAAAGCCATAGACCATGGTATTCATATTTCTCTATATATGATATAAATCTCTATAAATATCTCTACAAAATATTTACAAATTACTTTTCCTACTGTATGTACCTGTAGCAAATTAGCTCAAAGGGGAAATATTTATAATTAATTATAACTGGTAATAATTAATTATAAATATTTAGATTAGATCTTAGAATTAACTGTAGCAGAATCAATATTTCAATTATTTGATCTGTCCGTCCACCGAGCAGACAATATAATTATCAATTCTAGGAAAGATAATTTTCCTGGCCAAGAAAGATTAGCTTTCTTCTTTATGCAGTGCTAGCAGTAGTTTAGCATGTAGCAAGGATCAACATTCAGTGACTCCGAATTGTGAGCAGCACACAGAGACAATCAACTGTGAACATGAGGGATTTAATAAATGAAACTACAGCTAACATACAACTAAACTAAGCAAAAAACATATACAGAATAAAGGAAAGTAAGGAAAGAGAGAGAGAAGAGCAAAAGAATGACAGTATTTAACATCAATTAACCACAACCTTACGAGAATCATCAGAGAAAGAAAAAACACCTTGATCAAAGGGGCCCAAACTTAGACGCGCATCTAAATAGTTGAAACAGTTACTTGCATTGGCTTTGTTGCTGCAACAAGAGTCGGATGCAGTAGAAGACGGAGGTTCTTGATGAATTCGTTGGAAGTAGGCTGGAGGCCTTTGTCTGGTTCTTCTGAAGATCAGAGAGTCCACAGCAAATCAACAAAGTTTCTTGAAGTTAAAACTGCCGGAAAGTCAAAAGAGTCTTAAGAGTCTTGGAGAGTGTTGGTCTCAAGAAGGTTTGAGCAAAGAGTGGTTTGGGACAGGGACTTCTTTCCAGTCACACCCATCTTTGGAGGAATGGTCAATATGAAGCATGGGTTTTGAGTGGGAGAAACTTTCTTTGTCTCCATTTATGGCCCATTTGCATGTTTATATTGCTAGGCTGGAGAATTTGTATAGTTTTACCTAAAGTATAGTAAAAACAGTATGATGCATTTCATACTCGCATAATGTACACCATTGTTTAGGGAATAAAGAGCAGATCGTTTCGATGCCAAGAAAGAAACAGCTAGAAGTTATTAAAGCAGAGATACATTCATCTACCTTGGTACAAGCATTTAGAGTTTAACTAATACCAATACAGAGTTATAACTAGGCTAATATACTAAGGGGAACATACATACAACACATACACATACCGTATACATTTTATACCAGCTTAATTATGTCCTAAATAAAGAAAATGTATTTTTGTATGTGTGTTATGTGTTTGGAGATACCCAGGCATCTGGTGCCAGGTGATCATATTCTCAGTGGAATGTGTTTGAAGTAAGATGGGGAGACCAGAGTGTTGTTCTGTTTAGTATCTTCTGGATGGTGGGGGAGGACACTTGGACATTTAGCACCAATATAAATGTAGGAGTCGGCTCTGGAATCGTGTCTCCAGCAGTGCAGAGCTTGCTCAGGAATGGCAGCAGGTTGGTGTGAGAGCATCTGCACGCACAGTGAGGCCAAGACTTGTGGACAACAGCCTGGTGTCAAGAAGGGCAGCAAAGAAGCCACTTATCTCCAAGAAAAACATCAAGGACAGACTGAAATTCTGCAGGAAGTACAAGGATTGGACAGCAGAAGACTGGTGCAAAGTTATTTTCTCTGATGAAGCTCCCTTCCGACTGTTTGGGACATCTGGAAAATCGATTGTTCAGAGAAGATAAGGTGAACGCTACCATGAGTCCTGTGTTGTGCCAACAGTAAAGCATCCTGAGACCATCCATGTGTGGAGTTGCTTTTCAACCAAGTGAGTGGGCCCTCTCATAATTCTGCCCAAAAACCCTGTCATGAATAAAGAATGGTATCAAAACGCCCAGCAAGAGCGACTTTTTCCAACGATCCATGAGCAATTTGGTGATGATCCGATTTTCCAGCATGATGGAGCACCATGTCACAAAGCAAGAGTGATAAAGAAGTGGCTAGAAGATCATTACATTGAAATTTTGGATCCATGGCCAGGCAACTCCCCGGATCTCAAGCCTTTAAAACGTTTGATATATGCTTATAATTGTTTTTCAGTATACCATAGAAACATGTGGAAAAATAATCTACAAATACTGAAGCAGCAAACTTTGCAAAACACAAAATTT
>NW_015659411.1:95561-128838 GCF_001515625.1 Sinocyclocheilus rhinocerous | reverse complement strand
ACTTCTTCCAACGATCCATGAGCAATTTGGTGATGATCCGTGCACCTTCCAGCATGATGGAGCACCATGTCACAAAGCAAGAGTGATAAAGACGTGGCTCGAAGATCATTACATTGAAATTTTGGATCCGTGGCCAGGCAACTTCCCGGATCTCAATCCCATAGAGAACCTGTGGTCACTGTAAATATTGACTAATTATTTATTTTTTTTGCCAATAAAAGCCTTTAAAACTTATGATATGCTTATCGTTGTTTTTCAGTATATCACAGAAACATGTGGAAAAAATTATCTACAAATACTGAAGCAGCAAACTTTGCAAAACACAAAATTTATGTCACTGCCAAAACTTTTGGCCACGACTATAGCTCCTAAATCAGTGAAACATTAGGAGTAGTGAAGAGGACTCCTAAGTCACTAAAACCAAATCGGCAAGTTATGAGCTACTTTTAGGCTTAAGATGTTTTGTGAATACGGGCCCAGATCTGTGGTACAGGTTTTTGTGAGGAGTTTGGCATATTTCTTTGGCAATTTAAATTATTTGTATATTTACACATTTACAACGAGCACCGTTTCACTTCATGAAATATCAAAAATTTTTGTTTACACTTTCTGGTAAAAATATTAAATGTATGATTCATTTTTTTTGCACATTTTTACAGTAACTTTGTACAGTAACGGATACAGCAAAAGGTCGTGGGTTTGGTCCCAGGGAACACACATACTGGTGATAAAATGCTTTGGATAAAAGCGTCTGCTAAATGCATAAATTTATGGTGATGCCACTGGTAGCCTCAGTCTGATTAGGGGACATCCCATTGGTAGCGTTCTTCATTAGAGGGTCGATCTGATTATAGAGGACGTCCCATTGGTAGTGTTCTTTATTAGAGGGTCAATCTGATTAGGGGACAACATATTGGTAGCTTTCTTCATTAGAGGGTCAATCTGATTATGGGACGTCCCATTGGTAGCGTTCTTCACAAGAGGGTCAGTCTGATTAGGGGATGCCCCTTGGTAGCTTTCTTCATTAGAGGGTCAGTCTAATTTAGGGGACATCCCATTGGTAGCGCTTTTCATTAGAGGATCTGTCGGATTAGGGGACGTCCCATTGGTAGCGCTTTTCATTAGAGGATCTGTCGGATTAGGGGATGTCCCATTGGCAGCGTGGTTCATTAGAGGGACTGTCTGATTAGGGGACGAGTCTTCTATAGTATCATTCTTCTGTAAGTACAGAGATTCACAGAAGGTAATATTAATGAACAGCATTGATGATTCAGTTACACAAGTACAAAAATACAATAAAATACAAGACTAGAGAATGCTACTGTCATAAATTGTGTGTTCTAATAAGACACTTGCTCTCTAAATTATGTTGCAAGATCTTTTTGTTTTATATAATTTGTTTTTTTAGCTTATTTGGGAATTTGTGTTTTTTTAATTATTATTATTATTTTATT
Source organism: Sinocyclocheilus rhinocerous (assembly GCF_001515625.1). Classification (NCBI taxonomy): domain Eukaryota; kingdom Metazoa; phylum Chordata; class Actinopteri; order Cypriniformes; family Cyprinidae; genus Sinocyclocheilus; species Sinocyclocheilus rhinocerous. Next base: position 127,384 of record NW_015659411.1, on the reverse strand, counting down.
TTTATTTTTTTTGGCTCTGCCTCAGCTTGAACGTCTGTATTTATGTTGATAAAAATACAGGTCAAAAAACTATAAAGGACAACTAATCACAGTGTAAATTTATGTTACACCATGACACTAAAGTGGGGTCAGAAACAAAATATTATTAATATAATAATATTAAAAATATTAATAACTGTTCTTCACTGTAAGGTGAAAATTATTAGTCAATTATTATTAATACTAAATAAAGTTATTTCTGAAACCACATAACACACAGTGTAACAGACACTCCACTTACAGATCTCACAGATCTGAATCTGTAGTAAATTCTGTTTTTTTAGCAGGCAGACATAGTTAATGCACATAGAATCTCACCTGATCTCGACCTTGATTGTGCTGCATCTCAATGTCTGTTGAAACAATAACAAAGTCAACTAAATACACATTACTTTGGTTAGTTAGAATAAAACTACATTTTCACATCTTTTAATGAGTCTTTTCACACTACACACAATAAATCTCATATTTTCAATCTTGTTAAGTCACCTGTATGTAATACTCACCCTTGTTTGTCCTGTCTTGACACTTACGATAGTAAGCAGCAGCAGCAGCAGCAGCAGCAGCAATGAATAGCAAAATAACACCAACACTTATTCCTGCTATAGCAGCTGGAGACAGTCTTGGATCTGAAACAGCTAAAGACAGACAGTCATTATTACTAGAGAGTGAATGATAATCCATGTTATCTTTGACTGATATTTACACCTTTCTACTTTGATCGGTTTTATGATATTTATTCAACTAATAAATGGCTCCATCTGGTGGGATTTTGAAGAATGGCACCTAAAGCAGCATCATTGCCTTGCTAACTGAACAAGAAACAGTATCACTATTTGTATAAATTTTTTCTGTTGATAACAACATTTTAAAATAGCAAGATTCACAATGTCACATAAAATGCAATGTGAAGTCAATTCCGATAGCCTTGTGGGCATCGTTCCAACATAGCAAGATTCAACAATCTGTGTTTTGTATTAGTGTCTTTTTTGTTTTTAAATCTTGGATTTTGTATTGTTCCTGATTTAACGTCCATATGTAGTCTTGTGCATGGTCTTGGTATTTATTTTACTGTTATCCCACCCTAATTGTGTCCAGGTGTTCCTTGTTTGCCCTTCATTAGTCATGTATTTATCCCTGGGTTTGCCATTATTTTTGTCAATTATTGTTTGTATTCATGGGTTTTGCGCTGTATTCTTGTTCATGTCATAGATTATGTATTAGATTTGGATTCATTAAACATTTTTTTATATGCATATTGATCCAGCTTCCTCACTTAGTTTTCAACAGCACGTTAAGATAGCGCAATTATCCTGTGTGCTGATACCATTACCCTCTCTTCGCCTCATGCTTTCCTGTCTAAAAAGGATGTAAAAATACAATAAAATAAAAAAACTACTGTGACAATTGTGTCAGTTGGCATGCACGTGAAGGTGATAAATGTGGTATGTGAATTAATAGACAGGCACACAGAAAACACACATTAAAGACATGATTTAAAAATATATACCCTGCTTTTAAACATTCTTTATATTACTCACCAGTGATAGTAACATTGAAGATCTTTGGACTGATGCTCCTGCTGTTGTTGATTATCTTTAGTTTATAGAGTCCAGAGTCTGTGGTTCTGGTGTCTGTGATGGTCAGAGATCCAGTCTGATGATCCAGCTGCAGTCTATCTCTGAATCTTATTTTACACTGTTCATCTGTACAGATCTTACTCTGATCTCCACTAATTTGAGCTAAGCGAGTGTTATTAAAATACCATATCATTTTTTCTTGTTGGTTTGTTGTAACACCAGTGTCTAGTGTGACTGAATCTCCCTCCATCGACTCTCCATCTGTATCAGAACCAGACACACCTGAAGAAGAAATTAACAGTTCATTATAAATCACATATTGGTTTATGTAACACATGCAAACAGCAGAAAAACGTACACCAGTCTTATGGATGATCCTAGACAATTGAACATCATACAAACCACATCCTGATTCATATTTTACCCTGTTTGTCTATACATAGCCTATATTTGTGGATTCAGTCAACCAAGTATTGCCATAGTCTAACAATGAATGTTATCGAGTGCACTCATTCAATCCCATAATGCACCACAATAATAAGTGACGTGGCGTGACGTGAGGCCAAGTATGGTGACCCATACTCGGAATTAGTGCTCTGCATTTACCCATCCAAAGTGCACACACACAGCAGTGAACACACACACACACACACCGTGAACACACACCCGGAGCAGTGAGCAGCCATTTATGCTGCGGCGCCCGGGGAGCAGTTGGGGGTTCGGTGCCTTGCTCAAAGGCACCTCAGTCATGGTATTGAAGGTGGGAGAGAGCGCTGTACATTCACTCCCCCACCTACAATCCCTGCCGGTACGAGACTCGAACCCACAACCTTTTGGGTTATGAGTCCAACTCTCTAACCATTAGGCCACAACTTCCCCAACCGTGTGTACAACCGATGTACACTCAGTGGCTAATACCTATAATGCACTATGAGGGTCGTGCCAAATGAATTCCTAGTCTCGACATTAGATGACGCTTTGCTGAGATTCATCTGATTATTACACTGAAAGCACAAAATGTAAAAGCAGCAGCCCTTCTGGTGCACTCAGTAGCCAAATTCGCTCACTTGTTTTCATTCACTCCTTCAAAGTACTGTATCAGTTGACTAATGTAGGGAATAGTGAATGAGGGTATAGAAAGCTATTTTCGAACACAGATGGTTTGTTCTTGTGCATCAAGCATGATTGAGCTTCTGTTTATGTTCGCTGATCAATGTTTATAGGTGAATAAAAATCAAAAGTTAAATCTGTTCATCATGATATAAAACAATCGAGATTCGAGTCTCTTCAGAAAATTTGGACTAAACAGCTAAATTCATGTGTTCATACATATGAATTTACACTACTGATACATTAATCAAATTCACATTCATATTATTTTTACGATCTCTTAATGAACTTTTTGAAGCATCAAAATGGTAGTTACATTTGTCAATGGAGATTTCATTATTCATTATTTAAAATTTCATTGAGAATATTTTCATTTGTGTGTCTTAGGCTTGGAATGACATGAGGGTGAGTAAATGTTGACAGAATTTTCATTTTTTTTGGGGTGAATTAACAATTTACTAGAGAATTTCAGAGTATGTCAGAATAAATTTAAACTATCTATGAACCAGGAAACTGAAAAAAAAAAAATAAAATCAAATTCAGACAATAAAAACATTGATCAATAACATAAAACAGTGGTTCCAAATTAAACTACGAGTATGCAGTGTTGTAGTTATGTCGTCAGTTAAGTCATGAAGTTACAAAAAAAGGCGATTAGCTTAATAGCGATTATTTTCAGGGAGCATTTGCGCTGGACGAGGAACCAGTGGGCCTCAGTGCTGTTCTCTGATTAAAGTTGATTCACATTGAGCAGAAATGATGGCCACCAACGCTGCTGGAGACGTCAAGGAGAACATATGCATCAGCCACTGTTGTCACCATGAGCCTTTGGAGGTGGTGGTGTTACAGTCTGGGCAGGTACTGTGACAAGCCAATACCTTGTGAATGGTACTGTGACAAGCCAATACTACCTGAATAACATCCAGTCACTGTGCCTCTGCATGAGCAACACTGATTTCATCTTCATGGACAACAAAGCCCCAGCTCATCGAGGCCGCATCATCAGGAAACGGCTGCTGGAGGCTGGCGTATCTCAAATGGCGTGGCCTGCACTTTCTCCAGACCTGAATCCCATAGAAAACCTATGGGATCAGCTGAGTCATCGTGTAGAGGGTCGTAACCCAGCACTCCAGATCCTCAATGACCTGAGGGCAGCCCTTCAAGAAGAGTGGGATGCTATGCCTCAGCAGACAACAAGTCGACTTGTGAACAGCATGAGACGTCGTTGTCAAGCTGTAATTGATGCTCAAGGACACATGACAAGTTATTGAGACATTGACATTTTTTGTTGTTAGCTTTTGTTTCAATAAATTGTTTGAGATGAAGAAATTACCAAGTACTTCTACTTAAATGCCCTACTTTCATGATATAATATCACTGTAGCATGAACTTTTTACATATTCTATACATTTCACCCAAAAGTCCAATATCCCTAACTTTTTGTGAATAGTGTGTGTGTGTGTGTAGGCTATAAGAAACTTTTGGATCTTCTGACAAGACAGGAATGTTAATTTTTCAGAGATAAGACACTATATAAATCACACAGACATGCCTGATACCATCACTTTATCTTACAGTAGATACTGAATTAAACTACAACACTCTAAACTGTGCCTGACAGAAGGGGCAACAGCTTTCGCGCATGTCTTTTAAAATAAAAGTCTCGCATTAGGGGGGAAACATTGAATTATGCTTTGTTGTTGTTGTTTCTTTGACTACGCACTCCACGACCCACACAAAACCATCTTGCTAAAGACAACCCACCGTTGAGAAGCACTACTATAAAACATCCAGAAATAAGTATTTTACCAGGCAATGAAAACGACACATAGTGATTGTGCAGGAGATCTGTTAACTGATTCCCTGAAACTTTTGCCATCTCTCCTTAAATACCATGTGATTATAATTAGATTTTTGCACACTATTAAGCGGGTTGCACATGAACAATTGGATGATTAAATGGGACTTTGATACCTGTATTAGGATACACCTTATTTGTATATAGTAGGTATGAGATATTGAGGTGTTTGTTGCCTTGTTTGTCATATACTGCTCCACACTCCAGTCTGGTATGTGGCGATAATGCACCTTTAAAATTGGTTGTCAGCCACCAGTCAAATCTAAAGAAGAAGAAGAAGAAGAAAACCCAAAACCAAGACGGGATCATGACACTGGGACTTTTTGTCACCATAATTTGGTTAAATCGACTCATATAAAAGAATATAGTCTTTTTTATTATTATTTATTTGTTTTGTTTTAATTTCTAGTTTGTTTGTTTATTTGTTTTGATTGGTTTTTATGGTTTATTTTGTCCTACAAGCAAAATCCTGATCCATACTTTATTCCAGTCGGTGGCGGTAATGCACCAGTCAGTTAGGTTGCCAACCGCCAATAAACACCAAAGAAGAAGAAGGCGTTTGTTGCACCATGAACTGTATTCAGTGTGACACATGCGTTTAGTACAGGCTGGTAGGGTTTGTTGCGTAAAAAAAAAAAAAGTTGATGCATGTACGTAACTATATCGGCGTTAATTGCCTATTCTGTTAATGGTATAAGGGGAAACACTGTGGTAGCGGTGCTTTTTGAGGAGTAAGAACAAATTTAACAGACACAACGCGATTAAGACACCAAGAATCGTCGAGAGAGCGGAGCTCAGGCACAGCGCGGATGGAGAATTCACTGAGACCGCTATATCAGCCCTTTGTCTGGACTCAGACAATCATGGAAAACGCAAAATGAAACATGACAGGCCTGCGAAAGCCACACTCTTGGTGACATTTTCTAGCATTTATTGGTGGTTAAACAGCGGTCCAGGGGATGAGACCATTTTATTATACGCACCGAGACATTTTGAATGACACTAAACATCTGTAGTCACTTGTTGTCACATTCAACATTACATGCATTTGGGGTAAGTTTCAGGTGATCTCAGTGTAAGTAGCCTATGTATAATGAGGATGCTACTTTTGTAGTTACGAGTTCAAATGTTGATTCACGGAAAAAGTCATTTGTTTCATCAGGGACGTCCTACCTCTGTCCAGACACAAATGCCTCTGCGTTTAGAAGCGGATGGGTGTTTGTTTCTGCAGTGAAAATGATGCCCCTTGCCTGACCCCACCCCTAAACACAACCACCAATGTGACGTCACCAAATCATGACGCCACCATCCTGCAGAGACTTGCCATATATACAAACATACCTGTTAGTGGCAACTCAGATGTAGTCCTATCTAACATTCTGTGAAGTTGCTTGAACTTTGCTTTTCAAACTAGAAGAACAAAATAGACAATACAAATGTAAAAATAACAGTTTACCCTTAATAACAAACGCAATGTGTGTTATTGTTTTCAGCAGAGTGCAACCTGTGTAACTGTTAACACCTTAAAAATGTTTTCTATTTTCATGACAATTTAATGCACGTTAAGAGCAGATATAAACCGTACTTCGCCTGACCACTTGTGATCGAATAACTGGAAATGCATGTTTTTACTAGAAGTTAACAGGGTCTGAATGTAGTTAGTGTACTGATGTAAAATAAAACATTTAATCACACTATGAGGCCATGCTACTTTTAGACAGCATTAATATACCAAATCACTGTGTAACAGTTAATATCATTATTTGTTTTTGCGCATTTTGATACGTATTGAAAGGTTTGCACACATTCTATTATGTGGGACTATTATTTTGAAACCCAGAGAGAGCCGGTTATTAACGGAAAATCAGTGTTTCACACAGTCTATGTTTCACACACACGAGGAGAAGGTCTGTCGGTTTTGTAAAATTTTGTGTGTGAAATTGTGCCGTGTGTGCTAATAATAATTGCATCAGAGAACTAGTAAAACTATATTAAGAGTTGCGTATGTATGAGTTTAATGTATACCACTTTCGGCTTTTCCGGTGACTTTCTGTAACCAAACAGACACTCATATGAATGTGATGTACAATAAAACATCGCAAAATGATCACGAAAGTCTTGGCCATCATTAGTACAAGGTACGCTACAAAGTGAACATATTTAAAAAACAAAAATTGCTCATTACATTTTCATTCACGACAAAGAAAGCTAAGCTAAGCTAAACTTGAAACTGCGTCACACGTCGTATTTCGATGTATAATTTACCAGATGAGAGATTATAACAAATACATGTCATACAGTGGTCAAACAAAACACACTGACAACAAAATACAAATAATAAATGACTTTCTGTCGAATATAAAGTAATTAAAGCTGGTACGAACTTGAACCGGAAGAGATGTAATGTCTTACCATTGGCGATGAAAAGAAAACACGGGAGAAAAATTAGTAGGTTCATTTGTTTTTGTTTTTTTAAAGAAAAATAATGCAGATGATTGCACGAAGCACTCGGTTCCTTCTCTGCTGTTATCTCGATGATAAAAAAAATGAACTTATAGCTGTTGGTCTGGTATTCTATGTTAACAGCTGCCCCACCTAACGTTACAGGCCATGGCTGAGGGATGCAAACAGGATTTTTTTTTTTAGTGCTTGTATGATGTTATTTGTGTACATGTTATTTTATTTAACTAATAAATGTATAGTACAATTTGTTGTTTAGAATTTGATGTAATAAATGCGGTTGCAGAAATACAACTATTTTGAATGATCGTCTATTCCCTTCACACTTGTTTTGTCGTCATAGCAGCAGTGCATATGTGCTAAGCTGACAAAAAAACTTTGATATAACAAAAAATATAAGAGCGATATAAATAATGTGAAAGCAGTCTTGTGGAAATTAAAATTCTGTCATCAATTTCTCTCTCCCTTGACAGTCTGCAATTCATATGGATTAAACAACTAATCCTTTTTAAATTTTCTGAAGAGACTCAATCGCTTTATATAATGAACAGATTATTTAGGCTTTTATTTACGATCTCTTTATGAACTTTTCTAAGTGTCAAAGTGGTAGTTGTGTAGAAAGCGGAGGAACAGAAATCTAGGGCCCATGATTTCCGTGATGCGGAATCCAGTCATAAAATGTCACGAAATTTGCCAGATTTTGGATGAACAAATAAAAAGTAGGTCAGTATGCTTAAATCAAAACGCGATAGTGTCTGCCCCAAAATGCTATTTAAATATGGACCCTGCATTTGCTGCTTGTCTCTGTGTGAGTGAATGGCGGCGGTTTCGTTTACCACACACATCCGTACTGAAGGTGTTTTAAGCATCTGCCGCCTGAATATATGAGTAGGCCTGCATGAACACACATAAACATAATCTCAAGAACTGCTCTGAGAGTTTTTAGGAAATCAAATAATTAGAGATGCTTTTGATTATTAAAATTTAATGAAACGATTAAAATGGATTATAGAAAATTAATGAAAATCACAAAATTTGGTTAAAAAAAAACGTATTTCACAGGGCCTTAAAGGGGTCATATGATGCGATTTCAATTTTTCCTTTCTCTTTGGAGTGTTACAAGCTCTTGGTGCATAAAGAAGATCTGTAAAGTTGCAAAGACTAAAGTCTCAAATCCAAAGAGATATGTGAGGGGCGTAACATTTCCGTCTCACGCTTGAGGTATTCGGCCAATCACAAGGCACTGGATAGCTGGCTAATCACAGCACACCTCGCTTTTTCATAACGATGAGCTTTGTAAAAATCGAAGCGTTTCAAAAAGGCGGGGCATAGAGGAGAAACAATAATGTACAGTATGTGGAAAATAATGTTTTTTTTTTAACCTTAAACCGCATAAACACATTTCATTACACCAAATACACAAAATAATGTTCTTTTTAGCAGCATCATATGACCCCTTTCAAATTTAATTTTTGTATGTAACTTTCAATAAATTACTATTAAATTGTTTAAATTTCATGGTATCAATTAATTAGACATGCTTTTTGATTCATATTTTTAAAATTAACCATTAAAACTGAGTCTAGAAAAATTAAAATGGAAAAAAATAAATAAATAAATAAAATGGATTTCATAGGACCCTAGAAATCTCTCCGATATCATTTAAAATATCTGCATTTGTCTTTCTAAGATGGTTTGGAATGACATGAGGGCGAGTGATGGTATATGATGGCAGAATTTTCTAAACATTCTAAACAGAATATCTTAACATTCTCAAGATACATTCACTTGAGAGGCAAAATGAAGATATGAAATATTGCTTTCTGAGAAACTGTACAAAATTTAGTTTATGCTTAAAACAAGAACAAATGTCTGTCAATGGGGTTTGAAAAATAGTTTTTCCTTTGGATTAAGTGAATTGCTCTGAGCCCACTGCTATTTGTTCTTGTTTTAAGCAAAAGCTCATTTCATTCTGATACATTTCACAGAAAACGAGACTTTTTTTTTACTCATTCAATTTGCTTCTCTATACTAAATTTATCTTGATTTAAAAATCTTTAGACAATTGTACTGGACTAAAATACTGATGGAGAACATAGCTTTTTTGCTGTGTGATCAGAAGGTAAAGTAAAAGTTATTTTTATATTCTTGTGGATGGAAGCAACGCTATTCGAGCTTTAAGCTTAAAAATACATTTTTGTATATATTGTCCTCGGTGTGAAAGTGCCTTAAGACAGACTGCTGCAAGACTGCTTTTAAACTAAACTTCAGTAATATTGGCTGTCAAACAAAGTTATATTTGCTATAATAATAGGCCTATATATAATATTTATAGTGTATTTGAAAACTTGGTCTGGCCTATGTCCTTATAATCCTGTTGTGCCTTAAGGAAGAATTTAGGTATAAAGAGGAGAATCCAAGAGCAGAGTCTAGTTAAAAGAGTAGAACACACATTCCAATGTGTCTAACTAGCTACCCAAGAAAAAGTTTAAGTCTGGTGTAGCAATTAGTATTTAGCTGTCAGTCTGGCCTATGAACTGTGATTCTTTTTTGACTGTTTTACATGCATCAGTTTTGATGGTTTGGTTCAGTACTTTTTTTACGCTGGAAAGCAGATGTATTTAGAGGTAAAGTCAGACGCTGACTGTGAGGTTCATGCAGAAGAACAGGATGAAGACCAATGGCCACTCTCACCTACAAACTGTTTGTCCACCCAGCAGATCAAGCCGCCTTTCTGCAGAAATCAGACCACAGGTTTCAGTTTGACTCAGATGTTGAGCTGCTCGTGTCACACCTCAGTAAGACTGGCAATAGACTCTTTTAACTTGTTTTTTCATGTACACAATTTAAATATGGATATTCAGCTGAATTATAAAATAAGTAAGATATATTTTACCATATAATTTAAGGAGATTAACATAATAGTCCACTCTTCTGCTTTTGTGTAATTAATATAGTCAGACATCTATACCTTTCAAACATTATCAATGTTAAATAATAATGATGAATGTTGTTTTCAAATATTAATAATGGTTAAAGTCTTTATAAGAACCAGAAGAGTGTTTATATGTACTATATATAACATGTTTTAAGAGAGCATGTGTGTAAACTAGGAGGGTCAAACTCTGTCGTGGGAGGATTCACACCAGACCTCATGTTTTCAGCTAATAGTCTTATGGAACTGTTGACGAAAATGATTCACATGTTTGTTTTGTTCTGTTTGTGCTGGTGGTGCTTGATTGGTAAGTTTTAAAAATGTTTAAATGGCTTAATGGCATTTTTATCTCATATCTGTTTCAGAACATAGTAACAAACTACTGCTGCTGTTTAGATTAGACAGTTAACACTAGCTGTTATCTCAGATCAGATCAAACTGAGATATTATTGTGAGATATACTTTGGATTCTGGTCTGTCAGGCAATATATAGTTACTTATTAAAACTGCAGCTGATTTCAGGACTTGTAAACCATTAGGAGCCTTAATCTGCGCAAAACCTGCTTCTGTTTGATCTTCAGGTGCGTTTGCTGTTGATATGAAGTCAGTGATGGAGGGAGAATCTGTCCTTTTACACCCTGATGTTACTGAAATACATGAGGACGATGACATACTGTGGACATTTGGAAAGGAAGACTCTCTCATAGCTAAAATCAATAGAGAAAAACTAATTTTCTCCACATTTGATGTTCATGATGGGAGATTTAGAAACAGACTGAAGCTAGATGATATGACTGGATCTCTGACCATCATGAACATCACAACTCAACATGCTGGACTTTATCAACTAAATGTATTTGGAGCTGAACATTCATCAAAAGTATTCAGTGTTACTGTCTATGGTGAGTACAGAGTTTATTTGTTCAAATATTTTTGTTTAATAGAATTCTCACAAGTTAAGCTCAATCCACTGCATTTATGGCGTAAGGTTGATTACCACAAAAATAATGATGACTCTAATATTGTTCATGTCGCTGTACTACTGAAATTGTTTGCAGATCGGCCACATTCACTGACATTGTGAGTCTCATTGTATCTCACAGATTTGTGCATTTCTGCTGCAAATAAATTGTGGTTCTGTTATGTCTTCCAGCTCGTCTGCCTGTTCCTGTCATTAGCAGTAACTCTTCAAACTGTTCTTCATCATCATCATCACAGCAGAATTGTTCATTGGTGTGTTCAGTGGTGAATGTGGGTCATGTGACTCTCTCCTGGTACAAAGGAAACAGTTTATTGTCCAGCATCAGTGTGTCTGATCTCAGCATCAGTCTCTCTCTACCTCTGGAGCTGGAATATCAGGATAAAAACACCTACAGCTGTGTGCTCAGCTATTCATTCACTAACCAGACCAGACATCTCAACATTAGTCAACTCTGTTGGCCATGTTATGTCAGTGCTGATATACTAGGTATGTCAGTGCAGCTATGTACTAAGGTTAATTTACGAATCTATTAATTTTTTTTTGTAGATGGGACAGACAAGGTCAGTCACACTTAACAGCTAATTTTGTTAATTACAGATCAGAGTCTGCCTTCATTGAACATGATGCTGATTTCTGCTGCTGCTGGATCTCTATTGATTGTAGCTGCAGCCGTGACATACCTCATCTGCAAGAAATGTAAAAAAACAGGTGAGGAATTCAGTTATGAATGACAAATATTAATTCATGCATTTCAATCAGATATACAGATATCTATACAAGATTGCAAGCTTTGTTGTTTCAAATTGTTTGTGATTATTGTTAATGCAGTCCAGACACAGGAAGAAGACAGAACTGATTCAGCTTTGTGTAAGCCAAAATCACAAAAAGCGGTAAGATCATTTGTGATTATGTTGCAGAAAGACATGTTGCAGTCAGTTATGCTGATTTAAGTTTTGTGTGTAATGTGCATCAGGCAGTCAGTGAACAGACAAGTGAAATATAATTGCCTTCAAAGGATCCCTATACTAGATAGTTTTTAAGCTTGTTTTTAACCTATTTACATTAAAGGGATAGTTCACCCAAAAATGAAAGTTCTGTCTTTAATTACTCCCCTCATGTCGGTCCAAATCCGTAAGACAGAACACAAATTAAGATATTTTTGATGAAATCTGAGAGCTCTCTGACCCTCGATAGACAGCAAGGGTCCTACCACGGTCAAGGTCCAGAAAGGTAACAAGAACATCGACAAAACAGTCCATGTGACATCAGTGGATAAACCGTAATTTTATGAAGCTACGAGAATACTTTTTTGTTGCGCAAAAACACTAAAATAACAACTTTATTCAACAATTCTTCTCCTCCGCGTCACCCTAGCGCCATTTTGGAGAGTACCACCACACATGCGGTGGTAAACAAGGTGCATCGCATATGTGTTCTACATCAGCAGCACCACACGCATTTGTTGTTTATGTGCAGATCAAAGCGCGTGCATGTGTCATGATACTCTCCAAAATGGCGCTAAAGTGGAGGAGAAGAATTGTTGAATATAGTTGTTATTTTAGTTTTTTTGTGCACAGAAAGCATTCTCGTAGCTTCATAAGAATTCATAACAATTAAAGTTGAACCATTTTTCATGGTTTTTACCGTTTTGTTGATGTTCTTGGTACCTTTCTTGACCCTGAAGGTGGTAGGACCCTTGCTGTCTATGGAGGGTCAGAGAGCTCTCGGATTTCATCTAAAATATTTTAATTTGTGTTCCAAAGACAAACTAAGGTCTTAAGGGTTTGGAACGACATAAGGGTGAGTAATTAATGACAGAGTTTTCATTTTTGGGTGAACTATCCCTTTACGTGTTTGTACTGTTTGCAGTGTAAATATTAATATACAGTATTTCCAATTTGCATGGCTAGTTTTAGTTTGCAGACCTAAAGAAGTTAAGTAGCATAAATAAAAAACATTTAGCACAGAAAACCATTACACTTTTCTTAATCCTCATTCTATTTATGATGTACTTCGCTACTTCTGAGACAAACGACAAATGTATTTGCTACGGTTGCTTTGTCGCGTTCAGTGTATACGCAGTGTCTTTTTATGCAATCTAATATATACAGTTGAGGTCAAATGTTTACATACACCTTGCAGAATCTACAATATGTTAATTATTTTACCAAAATAAGTGGGATCATACAAAAATGCATGTTATTGTTTATTTAGTACTGATCTGAATAAGATCTTTCACGTAAAAGACGTTTACATATAGTCCACAAGAGAAAATAATAGTTGTATTTATAAAAATGACCCCGTTCAAAAGTTTACATCAACTTGATTCTTAATACTGTGTTGTTACCTGAATGATCCACAGCTGTGTTTTTTTGTTTAGTGATATTGTGTTATTTAGAGTCCCTTGTTTGTCCTAAACAGTTAAACTGCCTGCTGTTCTTCAGAAAAATCCTTCAGGTCCCACAAATTCTTTGGATTTAAACCATTTTTGTGTATTTGAATGAGATGTAAACTTTTGAACAGAATGAAGATTCAGAATGAAGATGTTCTAAATATAATCTTTTTTTTTTTTCTTCATTTAGTACTGCTCTTCAGAAGCTACAGAAGATACTTGACTGTTTTTCCAGAAGACAAAATAAGTTAAATTTACCCTGATGTTCAAATTAAAAAAGTGTTTTCTTCTGAAACATCAGTGAGCGTTTGAACCTTCAGTAATAGTTGCATATGAGTCCCTCAGTTGTCCTCAGTGTGAAAAGATGGATCTCAAAATCATACAGTCATTGTTGGAAAGGGTTCAAATACACAAAAATACTGGAAAACCAAAGAATTTGTGGGACCTGAAGGTTTTTTCTGAAGAACAGCGGGTAGTTCAACTGTTGAGGACAAACAAGTGATTCATGAACAACTATCACTAAACAAACAAAAAAAAAAACACAGCTGTGGATCATTCAGGTAACAACACACTATTAAAGGTGCAGTAGGAGATCTTGGAAAATGCTAACTTTAGCCTGATAGCACTGAGAGCGAACGTCCCACCTTTCCTACAATCGCCGTCCAAAGCCACGCCCCCTGAACGCATTTACGCTCCCAGACCAGAATACCAGAGACAACATTTCTACAATAAACCACATCAGCGGTTCCGAATGTTCCGAAGTGAAGTAAACTTAAACGGATTTCCCCTGCTCAGGGAGTAGGGAGCAATGAACACTGTGTAAGGATCATATCGATCGGAACACAGTTCATGCACGTAGCTCTCTTCTAACGAGCTAGTTATCTGAATCAGGTGTGTTAACTAAGCGAGACACGCAAAATATGCAGAGCAGGGGGCGCGAGGACTGAAATTTGGGAACCGCTGGGCTACACCGGTGAGAAAACTTTATAAGTACTACAATACCAGGAAGGAAGATCGGGTTGTTGATGTTTTTCTGCCATTCTCGCTCTGTCTGCACAGCGTGTGTGAACGTGCTGATGACGTATCCTGTCTGCGCGAACAGGGTGCGCAGAGGTATGCAGATACATACGTTGACAGGCAGGTAGGAAAAGCAATTAAAACGCTCGGACAGAGCGTTTTGATTGAACGAACATTTCTTTGTCCTACGCCTTCCACAGAATATATAAATATACATATAAATACATTTAGACCACTTAACTTAATGATTGCTATTGGGATGTAAAGAGACTTTCAACCAGCATAACAAAAAAAAATTCTGAAGACAATCACCTCATGTTGACCTCAGTGACATACATCCTTATGAAGTCCTTTGTATCCGATAATGATCTCAAATGTTAATCATTTAGTTATATTCCTGCTTTAACAGATTGCTGTACTACATGATGTGAATGTGACACGAAGGATGGGTCAGGGGCTTTTGTGTGTATGTGTATTTAGGCATATATATATATATATATATATATATATATATATGGAAACAGAAAAACTGGAAAAAAAATACAAAAAATATTGAAAAAACTGTAACTGTTGGCCTTTGACTTTAATGTAAGTTTCCTCTGTCTTTTGTAACTGTGTGTTTGAAACAAAACACATGCTTTGTTACAAAGGAAGCTATAATTAAAGGTTATCAGGTGATTTTGGCTATTCATCATCATAAAATGGCTAAATATACAGAACTCACCCAAGGTCTGCTCACTGTTCATCTAAAGTGTTTTGTCATTAATAAATTACAATTTTGTAACTGTGCATCTCATTCAACAGTTTAAAAAGTCATGTGATGTATATGACTTCAATGTATGATGTTATTTCCTCCAGCTGTTGTTCTTGTGCTGCTTTGTTGATGCTACAGTTCTAAACTTTGAAATAATCAAGACATTCAGATAAACATAGTTAAATAAATTGAAAAAAAAAATCTTTGGTTCTGCTCACTATAGTGGAATGGTCTGCAATTAATTTGCACTCTATGAGTGAATCTGAAGCAAATTTTATATTATTAGTTTCTAAAATGTCGTATCTGGTCCTGATTGAGTGTATTTGTTCCTTGCAGAAATCAAAGAAGGATGCTGTGTATGAAAATTTCCCCAAAAAACGATGATCAAATACTCTATCTACTGGAATGTTAAATATTGGAAGTTAAATACTGGTTGATGACTCGTACCTTTTGGTGTTATTCACATTTATTCTCTAATAGGATGTCTCTGTTTTGTTTGAACTCTTGTATCACATTTTTTGGTGTTATTGTGATGTATGGATTTTAAATTTTTTTTGTGGTTCCAACTTTTAGTTTATCATTTACCTAACTTAAATTATAAAAATTTTAATCACATCCCTTCTCTGTACTATTTTATCATTTACTGTTCTTGTTTTATTCTTTTTAGGAAATTAAATTGAATATCAACTTAATTGCATAGTGATTACAGTATCACACATATACACTATGATTTGCTGGACATTTTGGCAAATTTATTACAAGTACATCAAAATATCACATATCTAGGAAATTACATAGGAGCCTATCTGAATAGCACTATACTTTTACTCACTAGCAGGCATGTGCACGCATAGACATCAAAGGGGGCTTGAGCACCTGCCCTTTTTCTTCCTTGCGAGAAAGTGCCCTTTTTTCTGGGGAGTTTTTTCTTTTTTTTTTTTTTTTAATAAATCGGGTCGGGTCAGGAAATGTTGAAAAACTGTTGAGTTCCGATGCCTTTCTCCCCCAAAAGACTAAGCTACCTGGGCCTCGAATATACAGCTAATTATCCAAAAGGCAAATACATAGTTAATTTGTCTTGCTAGCGCCCATGACTCATGAGCTACCATGTAATAAGTTAGCTAAAGTTTAGCTAAGGCAATATATCATGGGCATATATATTACAATAACACCAAAAGAATTCAAACTATTTATTGTCTTGTGCAAAATAAACAAATTATAAGTGAAAATATGTCCCTCTCTCCTTTGTGCAGTCATTTATTCTAAATATATACTTGAAACTAATAGCATGGAAAACCTGCACATTGTGGCTTAGTTTCCTTTGTTGTTGCCTGTTCTTGTGATACAATTAGTGAATGCTAAAGAAGAACATGGTCTCTATGTGAACTGATCATTTTGTAGACATCTGTTGAAAAAATGAAACTACATGAAACAATTGGGTAAGCGTGAGGGAATTAAAATAAATTGGTAAGTCAGTCAGAGTTGTTAATATATTTAACGTTTTGTTTAAAACAATATGAGAAGTGCCCTTTTTTCCACTTGTGCCCCTGCCCCTCAAAATGTCTGTGCACGTCCCTGCTCACTAGAAATTGATGCTGCTGTTAAAAAAAAAAACACTTTGTAGGATAGCATCTATGTATCTTTTTATAAGACACTTTCTGAGGCAAAACCCTCACTCTTTCCCAGTTAATGTTACCTACATGTCTGTTCCAATAAAAGACAGCACCAGGGCTGAAAAAAAAAATCCTCATATTTAAAAGGTATTCCTTTGTCATTAAATAACTGACTAACCAAAATAATATTTTTTTGCACAATTATCAAAGGAAATTTATTTATTTTTGTACAGTAAATCTTTGTTGTGCCAAATTATGTAACTATGCGGGGGGAAATTATGCTAGTAAATTAAAGACAATATTAAAAGACATTGTTTGGGAAAGTACGATTTTGTCAGGATTTTAATTACACAAAAGCAAAAAATTTTTAATTTGGTATGAAGTTCCATAAAGAGGTGGGATTTTGTAAGTGTCGTTTAATCCAATTAATTTTGAATGTATAATTAACAGCAGTAAGTGGATAAAATTGAGACCACATGACTACAGACTTTTTAATGAAATGTTTCTTATTTTTCCATTAAAAAATCAATAAATATTGGTCAGTGGTTTTAGAAGTCTGAGCATCAACATAAAGAAACGTTGTAGAGCTAGACGAGAAAGACCCTCTACTTTAGAAAGTAAAGTTCTGCCCTTAAGAGACAAATCTCTGTGTAACCAGAGATTTGGTTTCTTTTAGTTTTTTTCCATAATCAGGAAAGTGTTATCCACACATCCTTTGATATGACTATAACCAGATAAGTGACTTTATCTTTCACTGGGATACCATCTATGTTTGTCAAAAGACAATGTTTGATTGAAAATAACTCACATTTATTCATATTTAAGTATAAACCTGAAGCCTGAGAAACCTGAGCAGAGTTGTGTAAAAACAATTAAGTATAATCCGTTAGTTGACTCAGTATGACCTGCCTGTCAGCAATATTAATGCCCTGCAGCTTGCCCAAAGATGAATATAAAGCAAATGTCCAGCTAGTAAAAATAAATATGTTGCAAATTAAATCTGGTAGATAAGCCTGTTGTTTTTTTGTTGTTGTTGTTCTTTTTACTTGATAGAACAATTTGCATTTGCATAAAGTGTAAACTGCTTTGATAAAAAAGGACCAAAAGAAAAAATTTCTAAAGCATGAAAAAGAAAATTATGCTCAACAGACTCAAAAGATATATAAAGGTCTGAAAACAAAATAAAGCTCTCATGAACAATTAAGTCTGAATAATCAATAATATCTAACACTGATCTAATATTATTAGAAATACGTAAAAAAAAAAAAGACTTGGATTCATCTACAAAAGAGTCTATTACTTTTTTTTTTTAATTTAGCAAAAATTAGAGCTAGAATTTTATAATCATTGTTAAGAAGACATATAGGGAGCTGACTGTCAAGAAAAAAAACATATTTTTTTGGCATTTGGGAGTAACATAAGGGAAGAGGGCCTTTTGAAATACTTTCTCTGAAAACATGCAAAAGGAAAGGAGCTAATTGTTTTGCAAACAATATGTAAAACTCAGAAGACAAGCTATCCACTCTTGGAACTATTGGTTGCACTACAACACACGTTACTTCCGCATTAATCAATTGCCAGTTGTAAAATTAATCAGAAGTGAATCTATGTAGTTTATCAGTAATTTTTTATTTGTAGAATCCAGTTTGATCTCTGACTGGTGACTCTTCTTTGAGTTTTCAAGCAGTTACATCTTGTCATATCATGGATTGAGTACTTTATTTGACTGTGAAGCTGTTCTGTGTGGATCAACTGATGTTAGTAGCAGGACAGGAAGAGGCACTTCTTCATCATCATCATCATATTGTTCACTGGTGTGTTCAGTGGTGAATGTGGGTCATGTGACTCTCTCCTGGTACAAAGGAAACAGTTTATTGTCCAGCATCAGTGTGTCTGATCTCAGCATCAGTCTCTCTCTACCTCTGGAGGTGGAATATCAGGATAAAAACAGCTACAGCTGTGTGCTCAACAATCCCATCAGCAACCAGACCACACATCTGGACATCAGTCAACTCTGTCACACATGTTCAGGTACAGCAGCACTGATATAGTCTTTATTCACTTATGATAATGTATCTCCTTTACTCTCCTTCTCATCCTCCAGACTCTGTATCTCTGATAGTGCTGATTTCTGCTGCTGGATCTCTGTTGATTGTCACTGTAACTGGGATCTTCTGGATCTGCCGGAAACAAAGAAAAACAAACCAAGAAGGCAAGTGTTTCCTACTGCTTTCAAAGTGTTTTATTCAAATTATAGCCATAATTATCATTTAATCACAATTAATCTCATAATTGTTTGGAGGTAACACCCTCTAGTTCTTTAATATGAGAAGTAACTGAAATGTAGTTATTGGCTTAAGCAATTTCCGTATATTACACTCATATCAGAAACATATCCACATTAATATACAGGTAATGAGACTGGATCAAACTCTACTCATTTCACTCGGAAGACAACAACAACAAAATATTTCCCAAACTGCATTAAAAAAAACTGGAAATGCAAACAGAGAAATGCAAATCTGGCAATTGAAAAAAAAAAAAAAAAAAGGAAATCTGCTAAACACAAACAGAGAAATGCAAATCTGCCAAAATTCAATAATAGTCCTTCATAATCATCGATGTTAATAATTGTTCATAAAAATGTGTATAGGATTATGTTCAAATTAACATATCTCTGCAAGATGATCTTTCACTTATTGAGCTTAAATCAAGACTATATTTCACTATGAATTTTCTTGAATTTATTTGTCAGACATTTGATCTGGTCTTGATTTATAAATTATTTTTTATAGAATGTCTATTATTTAGTAATAAAGATACTCAGCTCTGGAATTTTTGTGTATTTGAACAATGTATAATCAGAATTTGTTGATGCTGTTTTACAAATTGCCGCCTTAAACATATTTAATTAATTACATGCATCAATGCTTTAACTTTGACAGCACTAATAAGACTAATAATAGTTCAAAATGAGTTTTGTTGTAGAATCAGGTGAGACTGGCGATAAAGAGATCACTTATGCTGAACCTACTTTTTCACAAACAAGATGCACTGAAATTGGTAAGATGATTTATTTATGTCAGTGTGTCTTTGTAAGTCACATTAAATGGCCTTGTGTTTTTGTCTGTATAATGATTCATCAAATACAGCACCATAACAGATGTTTATAAAACCCATAAAACCATCATTCAATACAAGAAACACTGACACATATCATGTAATATTCATAATACTCATTGTATCATTGTAACTAAAAAATAATATTTCAACAATTAAGAACAACAAAGTTATAAGTTAAATAATACATTTTAAGTTTGTTTATGAAATACTCCTAGCAATAGTACATGTTAGCATACTAACATATGGGATGAGCAAGTAGAGATTGTAGTGTGTACTAGGATTAGCATGACTATTGCTCATTGTCAGTACTAGCATTAGCATTGCTGTAATGTAGTAATGTAGCTGCCAACAACCAAAGCACAACTGCAACCACACAAAAATGTAATTTTAACAGAAACCCTTCCAAATCTCTAACATAACCTATAATATAATGTTTCATTTTAACATTTACTCTCTTAAAAATCCAGCTGGAGCATTTTCAACATCTTAAATAACTGATGCCATAAGACTGACCACATTATAGGAAAACAGGCTAGATCTTTCCTGTGAATCAGTCAGGAAGTCACATGATACGCGACCAAAGAAGGTCACAGGTCTGTGAGAGGGTCACCCTTACAATATAATCGTGCAAAACACGGCTAAAAGTAATACAATATTATTCTCACTTCAGGAGCCATGTCACACTGTAGCCTAAGACTGGTTGCCCACTGAAGCTAAGCAGGAAAACTAGGTTGCTGTTGAAAGATGTGTTAGTGAGGCCAGCAGGGGGAGTCTACTACTTACGCAAACGTTGATCACACTACAAACAATATAAAACTATAATGCTATAAGAAACAGAAAAGAATAGTTCATTGTTTACCTAGGTCTTCAGTCTATTAGCTCACCTCACCTCTTATCTGACAAGTCTTCGGGTTTGAGTCGTGCGTTCATCACGTGACAGCCCCATAAGCTTTAACAATGCAGTCTGAGCCGGAAAGAGAATTGATTACTTCGTCTCTCAAATCTTCGGGTTTGAGTTGTTCGTTCATCACGTGACAGCCCCATAAGCTTTAACCTATGCAGTCTGAGCCGGAAAGAGAATTGATTAGTTCATCTCTCGAGTCTTTCGAATCGTTCGTTCTTTTGTCACATGATGTGACAGCATTGGATAGAGAAATTTGTTAATGTACAAGCTTCCTTACAAACGGGTGCATAGTTATTATTATTATTATTATCATCATTATCATTATTATAATTATTAGTTACTTTTACAGTTACGTGATGCATCTCAAATTGTAATTTTTTACTTCTAGCAGTTTATAAATGTGTGAATTTCTGTCATGATGGTTCTTTTCCATAACACTGACTGTTGTAACAAAGGTAATAAAGAGTTGGTTATTATTATTACATCACAACTTGACATTCATCGGCACAGATACTCAGCAAAGACCAGACGAAACAGACAAGTCCTCTGCACAGACCCCTATTGCCAACAATAATGTCATGTCAACCCAGGAGCTGTTAGGACCACAATGCAGTTTAATCATGTTTACAGTCACTGTTAAACCAGTCGTCCACTACTGTTTAAAACGGCAGCCCTGCTGGACAGACTACAACTTCACCTCCCGCCAAATGCAGGCATGACGTATCCTGATCTACAAGCAGAAAGAGCTGGAGGAAATATTCTGAATGACATCAGTCCTGTCAATCTGACTAGTGATGTCTGGAATAACCTACCTAACATTGTTCGGGAGGCAGACACACTCTTGCAGTTTAAATCTAGATTAAAGACCCATCTCTTTAAACTGGCTTACACATAACACACTAATACGCTTCTAATATTCAAATCCGTTAAAGGATTTTTAGGCTGCATTAATTAGGTCAACCGGAACCGGGAACACTTCCCATACTCTTTACGGTTCAGACTGCATAGGTTAAGCTTATGGGTCTGTCACGTGATGAACGAACGACTCGAAAAACCCGAAGACTCGAAACAGGTGAACTACTTGACTAATTCCAGTACAGAACCTATAGGATTTTGCGCATGCGCAAATGTACGAATCACTCCCCGAGACGACTCGTTCTTCCCAAGTCACATTAAAGATTCGTTCAAAATGGACGAATCGTTCAAGAACGACCTATCACTACTTGAAATTTGAGCTGAGTCAGGCCAGCTGTTTCTGCCTGTTTCCAGCCTTTACATTAAGCTAACCAGCTTAGTTTTATGTTTACCGTTTAGACTTGAGAGATTTTCAAATAAATCTTGGCAAGAATGAGCAAATAAGCACATTTCCCAAAATGTCAAACTTCTTTAAATACCAGTTACATTTTTGTTTAAAAAAGGGTAGTGGTTATGTGTAAACAGGAAAATTGGTGGCTGCTATGAGATTATGAAATTTTGTATGAAAATGTCCTTGTATGATTACAGGTGCCGATACTTGTTACTTATTTTAATCTGTCTGTCTCGTTCTTGTCGTAAGGTTATCATAGTCAGCCAAATCCAGTCCGTATAGAAACCAGATAGTGGACATGCAACCCGAGACAACCACAATGCCAGCGAAGACCATGACAATTGAACATCACAACTTGACATTCATCGGCACAGATACTCAGCAAAGACCAGACGAAACAGACAAGTCCTCTGCACAGACCCCTATTGCCAACAATAATCATGTCAACCCAGGAGCTGTTAGGACCACAATGCAGTTTAATCATGTTTACAGTCACTGTTAAACCAGTCGTCCACTACTGTTTAAAACGGCAGCCCTGCTGGACAGACTACAACTTCACCTCCCGCCAAATGCAGGCATGACGTATCCTGATCTACAAGCAGTAAAACAAAAAACTCTCTGGGACTGGAATAATACCACGAAAAAGAAGACTTTTGCCTCCTACTGCCAGCAGCTTACATTCCGGAGATTTTTCAGTTAAAGGCAGTTCATCATTGAATTCAGTGATGTCATCATCCAGCTCAGTTCAGTTTAAATAGTATTTGTGCAATCAAGTCAATGATATCTCTGGAAATGAAGTGAAGTGAAGTGTCCCCAACTAAGTAAGCCAGAGGTGACAGCGCCAAGGAACCAAAACTCCATCGGTGATAGAATGAAGAAAAAACCTTGGTAGAAACCAGACTCAGTCGGGGGTCCAGTTCTCCTCTGGCCAGACGAAACCAGCGGTTCAATTCCAGGCTGCAGCAAAGTTACATTGTGCAGAGGACTCAACTGGTTCCTGTGTTCTTGTCCCGGTGGCCGTCTGAGACAAGGTCTTTACTGGGGATCTGTATCTGGGGCTCATCTAGTTGTCCTGGTCTCCGCTGACTTTCAGGGCTGTAGAGGTCCTCCATGCTAATGCACTTCCATTAATGCCAACAAAGTTTTCTAGTCTATGCAAAAGAATGTTGTGGTCAATAGTGTCAAACGCAGCGCTAAGATCCAATAGCACTAATAGAGAGATACAACCACAATCAGATGATAAGAGCAGGTCATTTGTAACTCTAATGAGAGCAGTCTCGGTACTATGATACGGTCTAAATCCTGACTGGAAATCCTCACAGATACCATTTTTCTCTAAGAAGGAATATAATTGTGAGGATACTACCTTTTCTAGTATCTTGGACAGAAAAGGGAGATTCGAGATCGGTCTGTAATTAACTAGTTCTTTGGGGTCAAGTTGTGGTTTTTTGATGAGAGGCTTAATAACAGCCAGTTTGAAGGTTTTTGGGACATATCCTAATGACAATGATGAATTAATAATAGTCAGAAGAGGATCTATGACTTCTGGAAGCACCTCTTTTAGGAGCTTAGATGGAATAGGGTCTAACATACATGTTGTTGGTTTAGATGATTTAACAAGTTTATATAATTCTTCCTCTCCTATAGTAGAGAATGAGTGGAATTGTTCCTCAGGCGATCTATAGCAAGCTATCTGATGCGATACTATAGCTGACGGCTGCATGGTTACAATTTTATCTCTAATAGTATCGATCTTGGAATTAAAGTAGTTCATAAAGTCATTACTGCTGTGCTGTTGGGAAATGTCAACACCTGTTGATGCTTTATTTTTCGTTAGTTTAGCCACTGTATTGAATAAATACCTTGGGTTATGTTTGTTTTCTTCTAAAAGAGAAGAAAAGTAATCAGATCTAGCCGTTTTTAATGCTTTTCTGTAGGATAGGTTACTTTCCCGCCAAGCAATACGAAATACCTCTAGTTTTGTTTTCCTCCAGCTGCGTTCCATTTTCCGGGCTGCTCTCTTTAAGGTGCAAGTGTGCTCATTATACCACGGTGTCAGACAGTTTTCCTTAATCTTCCTTAAGCGTAAAGAAGCAACTGTATCTAAAATGCTAGAAAAGAGAGAGTCCATAGTTTCTGTTACACATCAAGTTGTTCTAAGGTTTTGGATATGCTAAGGAATTTGGATAAATCAGGAAGATTACTTACAAAGCAGTCTTTTGTGGTAGAAGTGATGGTTCTACCATACTTGTAACAAGGAGTAGAATTTACAGTTTTAGCTATATGAAGTTTGCACAAGACTAAATGATCTGAGATATCATCACTTGGCTGCATAACTTCAACACCATCAACATCAATTCCATGTGACAGTATTAAATCTAGAGTATGATTTCGACAATGAGTAGGTCCTGAGACGTGTTGTCTAATCCCAATAGAGTTCAGAATGTCTATGAATGCTGATCCCAATGCATCTTTTTCATTATCAACATGGATATTAAAATCACCAACAATTAAAACTGTATCTGCAGCCAGCACTAACTCGAATACAAAATCAGCACATTCTTTAATAAATTCTGTATGGTGCCCTGGTGGCCTGTATACAGTAGCCAGTACAAACATCACAGGGGATTTATCATTAACACTTGTTTCACTGGATAATGTTATATGAAGTACCATTACTTCAAATGAGTTATACTTGAAGTCCGCCCTCTGAGAAATACTGAAAACATTGTTATAAATTGAAGCAACACCTCCCCCTTTACCTTTTGAGACGCGGCTCATGTTTATAACAGTAATCTTGGGGGGTAGACTCATTTAAAATAATGTAATCATCAGGTTTTAGCCAGGTTTCTGTCAAACAGAGCACATCTAGTTTATGATCAGTGATCATATCATTTACAAAAAGTGCTTTCGTAGAAAGGGACCTGATATTCAATAAGCCAAGCTTTATCATTTATTTATCCATATAACATCTGTCATAGTCTAGATGACTAGTTCTGTCATTCTGACTAGTGATGCAGCCTGAAATCATAATCACACCATCTTTGTTTATTTAGCCAGAGGAGAGCTGAGCCGACTAAACCTGGTTTCTCCCAAGTGTTTTTTTTTTCTCAGTTTCAGTCACCTGGTGGAGTTTGGGTTCCACTGTCACCTCTGGCTTGTTTAAAAGAGACTGAATATTCAATAATATTATTGATTTGACTGTACTCACACTATTGCATGATGACGAGACTTGAACTGCATTGAGGTGGATTAAGACATCACTTAACCCCCCCAACCTTTTCTATTCACAAAAACCTTTGCATTCTCGTTATTACTTTTCAATTCCATTTAATTATTTTTAAACAAAACAAATTCAAGATAATATTTAAATATGTTATTTTTTGCATACATTGCAAAAATGTCACTGCAGGCATTCATTACAACTTAAAAGTACTTAAAAGTACCTAAAGCTCAATTATAAAGTAACTTTAACAAATAAGCGCAAGTCAACCTGTCATACCAAACAAGACCACAGCCAAAGGATTGCATATAAACTACTATACGGCCCTATTCAGAATCACTAAACACACCAAAATACAAATGAAAAATGGAAACATTCTGCATGTGTGGAGGCTCAGCAATCTGAAGGCGGCTCGACATTATTAGTGAACAGTGATTAAAAAGTTGTCAGAGCAAGCGATTGTGTCTGTGTTTGGAGCGTCTGATGCCCATGTACCTAAACGGTGAGCGTGATTTGACCAAGTACAACATGTTCCTGGATCAACATCCTTGTAGATCCTGGAACATCATTCCAATCAACCAATCAGAATTGAGAGATAACTTTTCAGGAAATGTCAGTTTTAGGCTTACAATCAGGATTAGGTGCTTCTACACCCTTGTTAATCAGCTATCATTTCCCTCTGATTTTAGGAATAAAGTATGGGTAAGGTTAGGTTTAGGGGTAGGGATTGGGTTAAGTTTGTATTTTTGGACAGTAATGTTAATCCAGGATCAACAAAAGATGTTGATCCAGGAACATGTCTTGGCAAAATCACGGCGACCATACATAAACACCACCGATCCTCAAAAATCCTCCAAAACACGCCTCTTTGGTGAGCATCCCTTATAAAACACTCGCTGTACATTAATTTTGACAACTACGTCAATATATTTAAGTATATATAACCAAGTATATATACTTAACTGTGTTCAAGCAGAAACATGATGTTTTAGTGATCAGTGCGCCGAGAGCGCACATAACGTTACACGGTTCGTTTGCGCATCAAACATAACGGATAAACATGTGCCTAATACGACTCTTGTATGTCACTGTAATCGCCTTTACCTTGATTACAATTGTCATCTATCAAAACCTTACTAGCGCGACATTGGGTTGATTTATTCAGCTGAGATCTGTGGTTTGCATCTTCATATGCTCATGCAGCGGTATGTAGTCTGTATTTTTCACAGCGCGATGATAAACGGCTTGAGCTGCTCCGAAACACAGGATATCAACTCAGAACACGCACAAGAGAGGTGGTGCCATGGCCGTGGGAACTAGGGGTGCTGAGGGTGCAGCAGGGCCGGGTCTGAGATTTTCCTTGTGCCCCTTGATCATCCCCAAGATACGTATTTTTTATGATCGTTTTGTGATTAATTATTTATTAAACTGACCAGAAATATATAGCCTAGTGCGGTTGCATTTTTCTTGCGTGCGTCCCTACATCTCCCCATCACACTGACAGAATTTCATGTGAAATGTTCACGCGATATTACTGTAATTTTACATTCCGACTTGTAAAAACCATTCACGTCCCCTTCCTTTTTATGAGCCGTTTTCTGAAGCTTTCCCGCTTCTCAAGACGATGGATCAACAAGCATCGAACAAATTATACAGCCAGCAAAGAATATTTACATTATCAAAGAATATCACTGAATTCAGTCTAGCGTGTGAGCACTTTAAAAAAAGCTACTGAGAGTTTGCCAACTGCTTTCCAGATACAGTATTTTATTATAAAATATGAAGAAAAATAAATAAATAAATATGCATTAAATATGATCACTGTGTTTCTATTACACTTTCTTGTCCTGGTTCAATGCTTCTGTAGGTTAAAATGTCTGAATGGTGCATAAATGCAAGAAGAAGCTCTTAACCTACAAACTTCATGCTCTAAATGGCTGTTCTGTCATGCACAAGATGTTTGTCCACCCAGCAGAACAAACCACGTTTCTGAAGAAAACCGACCGCAGCAGGTTTCAGTTTGACTCAGAAGCTGCTATTAAGTAAGACTAATGTTAGATGCAGACACTTTGTAACTTTTCAAACTTTGTATTTCCATGCACAACAACTGACTAAACTGAATATATACAATCATTTTTTAAAACGCTAGAGTTGACTAGATTAATATTCATATTATTAGAGTAATGTTCTTCTACTTTTACATATTTACCAGTCAGACAGACTGTCCATTATGAACAGTTCATATGAACATTCATTTATATACAGAATGTCCACTATATATATATATATATATATATATACATATATATATACATATACATACATACATATATATATATACAGTGCCTTGCGAAAGTATTCATACCCCTTCATTTTTTTCACGTTTTATGTTGCTGCCTTATGTTAAACTGCTCTAAATTACTTTTTTCCACATCAATCTACACTCCATACACCATAATGATAAAGCAAAAAACAGGTTTTAAACATCTTTGCAAATTTATTACAAATAAAAAACTTAAATGATTCCATTGCATAAGTATTCATCTGGGATACTTATACAATCAAAATAAAATTTCATTGTGCAATGCATGCTGGGTGCCAGTACAAAACTCCCAGCATACATTGCACAATTAAATTTTATTTTGATTGTCACCAATGTTGAGATTCATAGGCTGAATGTTGATGTCTGTGTGTGTTTAAGTTCTGCCATAGTTGCATTGTGGCATGATTTTTATTTTATTTTATTAATAGTCACCATTGTTGAAATTCATGTGCTGATTATTGATGTCTGTGTGTGTCTAAACGGTGCTGTAGCTTTAAAGGTTTGTGCATAAAATGTTTTTAAATACCTTCACAATAGCTTGTCAATGTATCTTGTAGATTCATATCAGTACCATGAACAACGAAATTAATTGACCCATATAATTGGACACTAATTGAAATCAGTGAATTAGGTCATGAAATTATCATTACATCATCACCAATAGCTATTAAGACCACTTCATTAAAATTTTTCTCAGCTTTTCTTGTCATAACAAATGTGTTTTACAAACACAATTACAACAACAGAGAAAAACTAACATTAAAGGGGTCATATGATTCTGCTAAAAATAACATTATTTTGTGTATTTGGTGTAATGCAATGTGTTTATGCGGTTTAAGGTTCAAAAAACACATTATTTTCCATATAATGTACATTATTGTTTCTCCTCTATGCCCCGCCTTTCTGAAATGCGTCGATTTTTACAAAGCACATCGGTCTGAAAAAGCGAGGTGTGCTCTGATTGGCCAGCTATCCAGTGCGTTGTGATTGGCCGAATACCTCAAGCATGAGATGGAAATGTTACGCTCCTTAGCATACTCAGTGTGGGCAGGTGCCAAGTCCTGCTGGAAAATGAAATCAGCATCTCCATAAAGCTTGTCAGCAGAAGGAAGCATGAAGTGCTCTAAAATTTCCTGGTAGATGGCTGCGTTGACTGTGGACTTCAGAAAACACAGGTTTTCTGGGAATAAAAGGATTTAACACTTATCCCTGAGGCACATGGTGCATCCCATTTTCCTGCCGCCATTTTGAATATATTATGCAATATCTGAAAACAAAAAAAATAGATAAAAAGATAACAATTAAATGGAATCGTAGACAACACTTTGGGGGTTCGCCAGTTGGTGGTTGGGACATGATGCTGCATCTTTAATGGTTCAAATTGGCTTCCAAATATCTGTCCCCTGTAGTGACCACGATGCATCAGTGGGATATATATATATATATATATATATATACATACATACATACATACATACATACATACATATATATATTTTGAAGGCGTTTAGAGCATGTGAACTGAGCATCAAACTCTGTTGGGGGAGGATTCATCAACAGGTTGACAGTCTTCAGCAGACAGCAGCGGACATTAGATCAGTCTTTTCACTGAACCCTTAAAGAACATGCTTCACACACTTGTTTTGTTCTGCTTGTTCTGTTTGTGCTTGTCGAGTCTGATGGGTAAGTTATAAAAGCATTTTTGCTGAGGATTTTTGTTCAGATTTTAAGATTTACTTACTTTGAATTCACATGTCTGTTTAATCAGAATTTTAATTTGAAATTTCCAGGACTTTTATCGTGACTGTAAATGTCTCCTGATCAAAAGCCAAAACCACCATTGAACTACTTTCAAATTTCAGGCTACTGATGTTAAATTAAATATCTTTATTTAAAAAACTGTAACTGCAAATTCTTGCCAGCAATTTCTCAAAAATATATATATTTTTAAATACTCCAGCTATAATCATAAATAACTACCATAAATTATATAACTTCACACACTGATTATACTCTAAATAAGTTTAAAATATATAAAGATCAAATTATTGGTTCATGATTATCTGTCTTTTCACGTATTTCACCTTTCACTTTGCTTCTGTGTCTTTGCTGCTGTTCTGTATGTTATTTGGTTCATATTTAAACAATTAAATTTACAGCTGATTTCAGGCTTTAGAAACCATCAGAAGCTTTCATTTGTTCCTGTTAATGTTCTTCAGGTGTGTTTGGTGCTGAAACAAATAAAATACAGATGGTGTCAGTGATGGAGGGAGATTCTGTTACTTTAAACACTGATGTTACTGAAATACAGGAAAATTACAACATAGTGTGGAAATTTGGAAGAGAAAATGTTTTAATAACTACAACTAAAAGAAAGAAACACATCTCTAGATATGATGTTCCTGATGAGAGATTCAGAGACAGACTGAAGCTGGACAATCAGACTGGATCTCTGACCATCACAAACATCACAACTCAACTTGCTGGACTCTATAAAATAGAGATAAGGGGAGCGAAACTGATATCAAAAACATTCAATGTTTCTGTTTATGGTGAGTAGAGATCATTTGTGATGATCCTCAAATATTCTTATTTTGTAACTATTTACATGTTTGATAATTTTATATTTTGAGATCACAGACACACTCTCTAACTGTCAACACTCTAAACACTCAACATGATTAGATTTATCTGTATTACTTTTCATTCTCTCGTGTTTTCAGCTCGTCTGCCTGTTCCTGTCATTAGCAGTAACTCTTCACAATGCTCTTCATCATCATCACCATCATCACAGCAGAATTGTTCACTGCAGTGTTCAGTGGTGAATGTGAGTCATGTGACTCTCTCCTGGTACAAAGGAAACAGTTTATTGTCCAGCATCAGTGTGTCTGATCTCAGCATCAGTCTCTCTCTACCTCTGGAGGTGGAATATCAGGATAACAACACCTACAGCTGTGTGCTCAACAATCCCTTCAGCAACCAGACTCAACACAACATCAACATCACTCAACTCTGTCAACCATGTTTAGGTAAAGCAGCGGTTTTGTGATCTGATCTCTGTCTTTTGTTGTAGGTCAGACACATTCACTTCTGCCTTTAACCTTACAGTACTGGACCCACACTCTCCTACAGAACAAGGCTCACTTCTAAAAGTGTTGATCTCTGTTGCTGCTGCTGGATCTCTGTTGATTGTAGCTGCAGTCATGATCTTCTGGACCTACAGGAAATGTACAAAAACTGATAGAGAAGGCAAATGTTACCTACTGTTTTTACTGTGATTGTAATAAAAATACTCTGAATGTTTTAATCAATTGATAGCAGTAGAGATCTTATGTGTTTAAAGATTCAGGCCTTTGCTGGTGTTCAAATGAACATTTCTATGAATGACGATGCTTCATTTCTTGAGCATCAGTGAACATTAAGTCAAGAATATTGTTCTAAATGTAATTATTGCATACTCTGCTAGAGACTTTTTATGTCATATTCATAAATGCTGTTTTTAAAATTGCAGAATTAAATATTTTGAATTAATTTCTTTAAACAGTTCAGACTTGTGATGAAGAATTAACTTATGCCGAGACAACGTTCCAAAAGATTCAGGCCTTTGCTGGTGTTCAAATGAACATTTCTATGAATGACGATGCTTCATTTCTTGAGCATCAGTGAACATTAAGTCAAGAATATTGTTCTAAATGTAATTATTGCATACTCTGCTAGAGACTTTTTATGTCATATTCATAAATGCTGTTTTTAAAATTGCAGAATTAAATATTTTGAATTAATTTCTTTAAACAGTTCAGACTTGTGATGAAGAATTAACTTATGCCGAGACAACGTTCCACAAAAGGAATTCACACAAACTGGTAAGATTTTAATCTCTGCATTTAGCCTCTGTATTATTATTTTTTATTTTTATTTTTTTGCAGCAAGTCAGATTTAGATCTGTGTGCTTGTGTTTTTGTCTGTATTATGATCTGTCACATACATTAAACACAACGGCATCAGATATTTAAAGCCATAACAAACAAACATAACAAAAAATAATAAAACAAAAGAAAACATTTCCTCACATTAATTCAAAAAAGACTACAACAAGTTTGTGTTGTCAGTTACTATTGCATATTACCATAAGAGACTCTTCAGCACAATAACAACCACAAAACAACAACAACACACTAAAGATAAACTACACTATATATATATA
>NW_015659411.1:87162-95432 GCF_001515625.1 Sinocyclocheilus rhinocerous | reverse complement strand
TGAATACTTTCCGTACCCACTGTATATATATATATATATATATATATATATATAGTATTTACCCCAAAAGGGTTCATAGTAGTACCATAAGAGCACACATTACTATCTTAAGGGTCCATATTACTATTATAAGCACCCTAAAAGTGTATTACTTAATTTCCATATTTGATATTAAAGAAAATGTTTACTTTTCAAAAATAAAAAATTGTGTTGAGTCACTAATTGATGGCCAACATAAAATGTGGGCCCTAAAGCAAAACAACTGAGAACCCAATCTCAATCTGCTTCACGTTACCTTAGCAGTATAGGAGGACCACCATATTACTGTTATTCGAAAAAATAAATACGATTTCGTATTGAATCACATTCAATTTTCAGGATGCCACATTTTAAATAATTTTATCAGTATTATATATTGTATAATATTTTTTTGTACAGAAAGTTAAAGAGAAGGACCATGTAACGTATGCAACTGTCAACACGAGAAAATGACCAACCTTCAGGCTTTTAAGTCCCAAATACACCCTCAGAATCAGTCTATGCATGAGTTTTCAGATTGGTAAGAATCACCACCATGCTGCTAGCATCATACTAATATGATTAGCATGTCGCTAACATGTTTTAACAAGATGCTCACATGATTAGCATATTCTAACACATTTCATGTCATATTGTCATATTTTTAATATTCTCAATTTTTTTGTCCATCCATTGAAAGTCTGTTTTCAAACTTTAAAAAAGACTTATTTGATGTGCGAGAACAAACTTCACAGGTTTCTGTGCATCAAGCATGCTGATTTGAGCTTGCATTGACCATATTTGATGAGCTCTATGTATGTGCATTGATCAGTGTTTGTATATGAATAAAGTTTAAATTAAATCTGTTCATCATAAAGTGATCATGTCTTTTCAGAAGACTTATATTAAACCGCTTGATTCATATGGATTACTTTTATGAATTTATATACTTCTTGAAGCTTGAAAATGTTCATTAAATGGATGAAAATGAAGATGAATGAAAGTCTTAGGGGTTTTGAATGACATGAGGGTGAGTAAATGACTGAATTTAATTAATTATTTTTTTTTTGGTCTAAAAACGAATTGAGGAGATGTATATCTGCACACCATAAATGTAAAATGTTCATCAAAACAAGTCGACGTGAACCGCTTCATTCTGTGAAATGCGGTTTGATAGACAAACATCTTCTGCGTGAGAATGTGTCTGCTGCTGTATGTTTGTGTTTGATGTCTGTTCATGAGTTTGTGTCTGAGGTGTCAACACTGTGTCTGTGTCTATAGCATGTGGTCAAAGGGTGTTTTTCCATTTCTGCCCATGCTTTTAACAGTTCGACACAGTTCTCTTCTGTACACAAAACAAAAAAGATTCTCTCCAATCAAACAAACATCATGTACTTTGTGTCTATGAAACATGAACTTGATGTTGAAGGGCATATCCATCTCACTATAAATCCATGATCTTATGAACTCATGCTGTGACCCTGTAGACAAGCTCTGCTAGTTTCAAGAGTTTTTACCAGCTCTAGCAAAAACAGAAGTTAATTCGAACAATTCTTATTCTAACTATTCTTAATCTCACATACGTTTTAAATATCGTTTTTGTAGAAAAAAATGAAAAATATGATTTACTGTTGTGATATTTATGGTATCATGCAGATGTTCAGCATTTTAAAAATGTCTTTAGTTTTGGGGAGTAACTAAGAAAAGTAGCAGTAATGCTTAATAATAATAAAATAATATACTGTGTGTGTGTATATATATTTATAATTTAACCCTCTACAGTACGGAATATATCAATGAGAAAAAAAAATATTTGTGATGTTTTTCCTACTTAAAATTGGACACTATAACAATATCAATAAACATTTTTATTATTATTATTTTTTTTTTTAAGTATGTTCCCTCAAGGAAACATTGTACCACAACGGACAAATTTAAACATTTGACATTTTCATGCAGAAAAAAGAAATATATTTATTGAAAACAAATTTCTTTAACCAAACACTTGAACAAACTGATTTATCTAGTTTTTAATGCATTGCACATCTGACATTTAATAAAAAATAACATTTCATTTCCAGCTGTTGCTCTCAGGCAACATTGTACCATCGTGGATCACAAGTATAACTAAACTATCATATCTGTTGCCATACCAAAACATTATAATCAGTGTTGTTTCAAAGTAATCCAGCTGTTGCTCTCAGGCAACATTGTACCATCGTGGATCACAAGTATAACTAAACTATCATATCTGTTGCCATACCAAAACATTATAATCAGTGTTGTTTCAAAGTAAAAAATGAAAAATCATCATAACCTTATACTAATATGCACTTTATCCTTTCAAGCATGCACATGCACACACAAGCACATGCATGCAAAATCTCCTACTTCACTAATGACACCTCATTGCTTGTGAAAGCTGAGGAAGCAATTCCTCTCAACAGACAAATCATAATATGTGCAGAAATAGTATGAGAATTACTATTCTTGCAAATGCATTACAAAATCATGCAAAAATTCTATTACATTTAGATAATTCTAACTCTTTTCCTTACAAATATCATATACTTGTATTCTAACCTAGTATGCCTGCATGGCCTTATGCGATTCCATTGCGGTACAATGTTGCCTTGAGGCAACATGCAGTTTTTTGTAATTTCCTATGATACATTTGATGAAATATTATGCAAAGTTTTTGAAAATACTTCACTTTCCAATGAAGGTGACTAAGATTTTTTTGTAGGAAATTGATGAAAAATGCACTTTTCATTGGACAAAATATGGAGTCATGTGACGTGCACATGTCCTGAAAGAGGAAACAAAATGGACCCCTGTGGGTCATGTGACCACTTTTTTTATGTTCATTTATTAGTAGGCAATACAACATTTTTATTTTTATGAAATGAGACACTCAGTGCATAATATACCGCTGGAACGTCCTCTAGTGTCAAAACCAGGAATTGACAGATTAAAAAAATTAATACTTTAAAGGTGAAAGTTGATGACAGATTGTACAGAGCCACACAGTGATTCCTCTAATTTAGAGGAATTTAGTTAGTTCAGTTATTTCTGAATACAAACTCACAGATTCCAGCTGTTATGAGTCAATCAAATGTTTAATGACATTTATTGCAGGAAACACAAATCTTTCAAGTTGTATAATAAAATGTATAAAAATGTACAAATATATTCAAAAATACAAAATCAGATGCTTCATGCATACACACAAAAACAATACTATTTAAAATTTAAATAAAAAATTTTTAACTTGCCAGTGAGCTAAACTAATCAGCAGCAGTTCATAAAATATCACAAATATTTTGTCCGCAAAGACCATATGTTATTGTTTCACTGTGATTCCTTTTTTCACATATCAAAGATTAGGCATTTCATTTGCCATTTCATCATTCAAACACAACCCACATCATTAATGCATAAAGGCATGGAACATAAACACTCTCAGTGCACTGTTAAAAAAACAAAACAAAAATTAAAACCCTTGGGTCTTGTAATTTTCATTTAAAAAAATGAAGGTGATAATTAAAAATAGTGTGTATATTTTATTAAAGAAATTGTGGTTCAGTGTTGTATAGAAAATATTGGGAAATTTTCACAAATAAAACCAAGGGCTGGACAATAATTCAATATCAATATGTATCGTGATATATATATGTATATATATATAAAAAAAATTTTTCAATAACGGTGATATGATTTTTAAACTCATTTTTATATGAGTGTATCTCTGATGAGAACCGACTGTCTTCAGAAAAGTTTCGATGGCATTTTCATTTTTACCTGATAAAGTAGCATTCATGAGCGAAGCTCAAAGCGCC
The DNA here is from genome assembly GCF_001515625.1 of Sinocyclocheilus rhinocerous. Taxonomy (NCBI): domain Eukaryota; kingdom Metazoa; phylum Chordata; class Actinopteri; order Cypriniformes; family Cyprinidae; genus Sinocyclocheilus; species Sinocyclocheilus rhinocerous. The sequence continues at coordinate 91,575 of NW_015659411.1, read as the reverse complement.
TCCTGCTGGCAGAGATTCAATTTGCATTTTCAATAAGCCCGTCTTCAAGCAACATGTGTTTGTTTTTGCTTTTTTTTTTTTGGTTTTCTGCAGCAGCTCAGAGCACTTTTCATTCTCTTTATCCTGGCTGAAGCACATTTGTTTCAATCTATAAGAATAATCCACCTACACTACCAGTCAAAAGATTTTGAACATTAAGATATTTAATGTTTTTTAAATAATTCTCTTCTGCTCGCCAAGCCTGCAATTATTTGATCCAAAGTACAGCAAAAACAGTAAAATTGTGAAATATTTTTACCATTTAAAATAACTGGTTTCTATCTGAATATATTCTGAAATGTAATTGATTGCGGTGTTTAAAGCTAAATTTTCAGCATCATTACTCCAGTCTTCAGTATCAGCTCTCATGTCCCTCGCAAGGAGCCATTAGTGCCCACATTTTTCCAGTTCACGCACGTCCCCGTTTGCAGACTAGTCATTTAACCCGCGCATCAAAATTGCGCATATCAGCACTCAGTAATGCTTTACTGTAATTACAGCTCTTATCCTTCAGTACAATGACGCTAGTGTCCGTCACATATATCTTTTAAGCTAATGAAGCACCATGATGCAAAATAGTGGCTAAATATTGTCATTAGTAAACTATGTACTAGTAGGGCTGGACAATAATTCAATATATATATGTATTGGAATATAATTTTTTTCAATAACGGTGATATGATTTTTAAACACATTTCCGATATTTCGATATACATTACCAGTGTTTCCCATACATTTATTTATTTGTGGTGGTTGACTTCATTGAATAAACATGAGCACTGCACGTTTCAAAATCAAAACGCGGCACAGGTGTTTTATATGAGTGTATCTCTGATGAGAACCGACTGTCTTCAGAAAAGTTTCGATGGCATTTTCATTTTTACCTGATAAAGTAGCATTCATGAGCGAAGCTCAAAGCGCCTCCTGCTGGCAGAGATTCAATTTGCATTTTCAATAAGCCCGTCTTCAAGCAACATGTGTTTGTTTTTGCTTTTTTTTTTTTGGTTTTCTGCAGCAGCTCAGAGCACTTTTCATTCTCTTTATCCTGGCTGAAGCACATTTGTTTCAATCTATAAGAATAATCCGCCTACACTACCAGTCAAAAGATTTTGAACATTAAGATATTTAATGTTTTTTAAATAATTCTCTTCTGCTCGCCAAGCCTGCAATTATTTGATCCAAAGTACAGCAAAAACAGTAAAATTGTGAAATATTTTTACCATTTAAAATAATTGGTTTCTATCTGAATATATTCTGAAATGTAATTGATTGCGGTGTTTAAAGCTAAATTTTCAGCATCATTACTCCAGTCTTCAGTATCACATGATCCTTCAGAAAGCATGCAGGGAACTAACAATCACCGCTAATATAAAACTGGAAAATTGAGCTAATTCTCTTCAAATAAATAGGTAGACTTCTTTCCTTATTATTATTATTTTTTGTTTTTAAATCTCACTGGCAGCCGCAGGCTCAATCTCAATATTATTAGAGGACGAGTCATTGGTAGTGTTCTTCACTAGAGCATCAGTGTGATTAATGGTGATTAATGGACCTCTCATTACCATCATCCACCAGTGGAACGTCACTCTGATTAGGCGACAAATCGTTAACACCATTCGCCTGTAAGAAAACAGATTCACAGTAGGTTAAAAAAAATGAACAGGACAAACGATTCACCTACACAAAAAAATAGGAAGTGTAATTACACAGTCATCCTCCGTACTTCAGTAATATACAGTTGGTGGTCAAAAATATTGGCACCCTTGCACTTTTTTTATATATAAAAAATAAAATAAAATATTAAATACAATTCTGATAATAATATAATCTAATAAACTATTGTAATTATATAATAATATAAAATGTATCCACACCATTGTCTATTATAACTTAAAACAGTAAGTAAAACGCTGTCCTCATGTCAGTTATTATTGGTGTTTCAATGTAATGATTTCTGAATCAAACCACATAAATCACACAAACATGGTGCCAACTTGCAGATCTTAATTCTGATTTTTTGGTAGGCAAACTGATTCAGCGCTCCTAGTATCTTACCCGATCATTGTGCTGCGTCCTGGTGTCTGTTTAAACAACAATAACAAACTCAATTAAACACTCATTACTTTAGTTGATTAGACTAATCTCAAAAAATTCTTTACACACAATTTCCATCTTGTTAATTCAGCTGTATGTGTAAGCAGAGCTGGGTAGTAACTGATTACATGTACTCTGAATTACTATCCAGATTCCAAAAACCAAGCACTAGTAATTAGAATATATTACATTTTATAATGCTCATAATCAGATTACAGTTACTTTTTGCCTTTACAATATATATATATGCATTGGCCTGTATACATCGGATTCATTATAATTAAAATGTACTTTAAGTGTGCACCTAACACTAGGAAAATACATGTCCATACATGATCAGGATGGTAAATGACCCAAATCTGGGGTGCAAAAAACATGATTGGTATATCCCCCTAGTATTGACGTAAACGAACTGGTGAATCATTTTTTGAAAAAGGTTATGTAAACAAACGGTCTGAAAGAACCAGTTTCGCAGGAAAAAATCTGACTTCCCATTGCTTAATTTAATACTCACCTTTCCTGCTTACTGGACGGTGCAGTAAATAAAGAGATATAGCCATCAGCAGCAGGACACCAACAGCAGCAGCAGCACAAATTCCTGCTACAGCAGCTGAAGACAGACCTGAATCTGAAACAGATAAAGAGAAACAGTCATTATTACTAAAGAGCAACTATTTTTACCAATGATTTTTACCAATGTGTTTTTCAAGTATTTACACTTTTCCTGCTTTAGTCGTCAGCTGATATTGATTTAACTCATAAATAATGTGATCTGGTGGGTTTTGAAGAGCAGCAGCTTAAACAGCATCACATTACTGTGAGCTGTCAGAAAAACAGACTAATTTTAATGTTAACATGAGTCTTGTGCAGAGCATGTCTTGGTTGTGTCACTTTACATGAAGGTGACGATCTCAATTATAGTTTAATACTAGGGTTGCAAACTGGTGGAAATTTTCCGGTAAGTTTCAGAAACATTCTAGAAATTTTGGAAACTTTCAGAAGTTTTTGAAAAGTTTCCTGAAATGTTCCACTCCATTTGATACTGAGTCTAAGCTCACTTTTTCAAACACAATGAAAAAAAAAAACATCCACAATGGAAAACATTACTGGGTTGATTAAAAAAACAAACATTTAACTATTTTAAAATTGCTCAAGGGAAATAAACTCAATGATACACACCAGTGACGGTAACACTAAAGCTCCTAATGATGCTGAAGCTGCTGCTGGTGATCTGTAGATTATAGAGTCCACAGTCTGTGATTGTGATGTTTGTGATGGTCAGAGATCCAGTCTGATGATCCAGCTTCAGTCTGTCTCTGAATCTCTCAGGACCTTCATTACACTGAACATCTGTACAGATCTTTCTGGGTTCTTCAGTGATTTCAGCGATGCAAATGTCATTAAAATACCACGTCATAAAATCATTTGGGTTTTTTACTACACCAGGATCTAAAGTGACAGATTCTCCCTCCTTCACTGACTTTGTCTTCATTTCATCTCGTTCAGCAGCAGGAACATCTGAAACACAAACCAACCGATGACTGGAAGGATATTTATGCCAAAACATGCACAAAACATCAAAGAACTATGGATTTGAAATTGATTTAATCATGCTCTTTAAAAAGCAACAAGTATCTCTGTATTATTTCCTTATTTAAATCTTCATTCAAACAAACATTCACACTCATTGTAATCTTTTAAATGGGCCCAATCATTAAATGTATTAAATGACTCACCATAAACAGTAACACTGGAGGTCTTTTCACTGCTGTTTCTGATGCTGATGATCTTTAATTCATAAAGTCCAGAGTCTGTGGTTCTGGTGTTTGTGATGGTCAGAGATCCAGTCTGATGATCCAGCTTCAGTCTGTCTCTGAATCTCTCAGTGCCTTCATTACACTGAACATCTGTACAGTTAAAACTGAGATCTCCAGCGATTTGAGCGATGCGAATGTCATTAAAATACCATTTAATATCTTCTTGTTGGTTTGTTTTAACATCAGTGTGTAGACTGACTGAATCTCCCTTCATCACAAACACTGACACTCTACCTTTCTCAACACCAGACACACCTGGAGAAGACATTAACAGTTAAGCCAAACAAAGTTATACAACAGTATAGTGCTTTGAAAATGCTTTTCTACAGATCACAACCCTCTACGGACATCTTGGCAATTGAATCGCCATTGGCTAGTAAATTGTTTAGTTTACGCGCTAGACTGATATATACAGTGGGTACGGAAAGTATTCAGACCCCCTTAAATTTTTCACTCTTTGTTA
>NW_015659411.1:64876-86949 GCF_001515625.1 Sinocyclocheilus rhinocerous | reverse complement strand
CTAGTAATTTTTTTAGTTTACTCGCCAGACTGATAAATATATATATATATATAATGTTTGTTTGTAAATGGCTGGATTCATAATGTAACACATGCAAACAAACAGCAGAACAACATCATTGATTCACACATTCACTCATCAAACATAGGGTAGAGTGGGGGAACACACCCCCTTAAGGACTGTGTAATTTCTTTCTGTGAAACAAAAGTTAAATGTGTTCAGAAAAGTTATCATAGTTTTAGTGACAATGACATCAATTATAAACCAAGTATGACAAATATCCATAGTTTTCATATAAACAAAAATTAAATTTTCAAAAATTAGATAATTTACTGTGAAATCCGTTTTCTCTCAGGTATATCACCAGTGTAAGCTTCATGGTGAAATTTTTGACATCAATCTTGTCAACGTAGACTATAGTTGCAATAAAAAAAAATTATATCTTGACTTTATCTTGTGGTTATTTTGGGGAAAATAGTAGTTTTTCACTCTACCCTACATGAGTCTCATGAATGATCTTCAACAACTTAATGAACATCATATAACCCACATCCTGACTCATAGCTGTTTTCCGTGAACAAATAATTGTACATTTATGCAACCTAATGTTTTCTTTTATTTTAAATACTATTTTAAGTTTATTTTAAATACTACTTCGAAAACAGTGGGTATACTGTTTTCGAAGTAGTATTACTTTTTCCCCACAGGCTATATTCAGCCTGAACAATTAATCTTTCATAATTATACATCACCCATCACAACTAACAGTTATATTTATATTAAACTGCACACTTTGTAAATAACATATCTGCACACTAATAAACATATCTGTACATTTATCTAAACAATAAAAATGTTCCTATACTTCTATTTCTGTATATAGTACATTATTAAATTTTTTTTATTTTTTATATTAGTTTTATATTACATCCCTACTGTGTTATTCCTATGTATGTCTGCACTATCATGTATGTCTGCACTATGTTTGTACTTTCTTCTACACTGGAAGCTCCTGTCGTCAAGTCAAATTCCTTGTGTGTAAACATACTTGGTAATAAAGCTCTTCTGATTCTGATTCTGATACAATAACAAAAAATACTACTTTTTGTTTGAAGTTCATTCACAAAATAAATTTGGCATAAGCTTTTATTCAATTCGACTCAAATTATCAGTTTATATACGTTACTGATTTAAAAGATTTCAACATTTACTGAATGATGCAGTGGCTCTTACAGCCGTGAGCACGCGTGAGAAACTATCCATGCGGATAAAAGCTCCTACGAAATAATTTCGTACCGTTCGTCGTTCGTAGTAATGGTTGACTAGAAAAGAGATCGTAACAGAATATCTTACCATGTACGAATAAAAACAAGAACACTGAGATCAAAATAAATCGAAGCTTCATTTTTACAACGAAAATATGGCAGCAGATTCAGTTTCATTTACCTTACTTGTTTTGGCGCCATTCTGCTTATCTTCTTCTTCTTCTTCTTCTTGTTCAATGGCCGTTCACTCCTTAGGAGTATTACCGCCACCTACTGTATATCTTGCGCACATTGGTGATAAATCTGTATTGCTATCAATAAAAAATAAAAAAATTGTAATGCCCTAAATGTTTGTAAATGGCTGGATTCATAATGTAACACATGCAAACAAACAGCAGAACAACATCATTGATTCACACATTCACTCATCAAACATAGGGTAGAGTGGGGGAACACACCCCCTTAAGGACTGTGTAATTTCTTTCTGTGAAACAAAAGTTAAATGTGTTCAGAAAAGTTATCATAGTTTTAGTGACAATGACATCAATTATAAACCAAGTATGACAAATATCCATAGTTTTCATATAAACAAAAATTAAATTTTCAAAAATTAGATAATTTACTGTGAAATCCGTTTTCTCTCAGGTATATCACCAGTGTAAGCTTCATGGTGAAATTTTTGACATCAATCTTGTCAACGTAGACTATAGTTGCAATAAAAAAAAATTATATCTTGACTTTATCTTGTGGTTATTTTGGGGAAAATAGTAGTTTTTCACTCTACCCTACATGAGTCTCATGAATGATCTTCAACAACTTAATGAACATCATATAACCCACATCCTGACTCATAGCTGTTTTCCGTGAACAAATAATTGTACATTTATGCAACCTAATGTTTTCTTTTATTTTAAATACTATTTTAAGTTTATTTTAAATACTACTTCGAAAACAGTGGGTATACTGTTTTCGAAGTAGTATTACTTTTTCCCCACAGGCTATATTCAGCCTGAACAATTAATCTTTCATAATTATACATCACCCATCACAACTAACAGTTATATTTATATTAAACTGCACACTTTGTAAATAACATATCTGCACACTAATAAACATATATGTACATTTATCTAAACAATTACATTTTTTCCTATACTTCTATTTCTGTATATAGTACATTATTAAATTTTTTTTAATTTTATTTTTATTACATTAGTGTTATATTGCATCCCTACTGTGTTATTCCTATGTATGTCTGCACTATGTTTGTACTTTCTTCTGCACTGGAAGCTCCTGTCGTCAAGTCAAATTCCTTGTGTGTAAACATACTTGGTAATAAAGCTCTTCTGATTCTGATTCTGATACAATAACAAAAAATACTACTTTTTGTTTGAAGTTCATTCACAAAATAAATTTGGCATAAGCTTTTATTCAATTCGACTCAAATTATCAGTTTATATACGTTACTGATTTAAAAGATTTCAACATTTACTGAATGATGCAGTGGCTCTTACAGCCGTGAGCACGCGTGAGAAACTATCCATGCGGATAAAAGCTCCTACGAAATAATTTCGTACCGTTCGTCGTTCGTAGTAATGGTTGACTAGAAAAGAGATCGTAACAGAATATCTTACCATGTACGAATAAAAACAAGAACACTGAGATCAAAATAAATCGAAGCTTCATTTTTACAACGAAAATATGGCAGCAGATTCAGTTTCATTTACCTTACTTGTTTTGGCGCCATTCTGCTTATCTTCTTCTTCTTCTTCTTCTTGTTCAATGGCCGTTCACTCCTTAGGAGTATTACCGCCACCTACTGTATATCTTGCGCACATTGGTGATAAATCTGTATTGCTATCAATAAAAAATAAAAAAATTGTAATGCCCCACCCACCCCAGAGGATCAAGCTTCAGCTGGCGCTGCGTGTTCAGCTCCTCCAGCTTCCACACTGGGCTCCTCAACCTCCGAGATGGGCAGAAGCATCATGATCCTCATCCTCAAACACTAAATCCTGTGAGCTCTAAAAATGTTAAAACCACCTTAAACATCTGACTTTCACTCAAACCCTTTCCCAGAAGGTCCACGACACTCACTGGCCTGTTCCTTATATTGCTAAAAAGACTGTTACGCTGATCTTCATATTTACTACATTTAAAGAGCACATGCTCTACTGTTTCAAAAACACCACATTCATCACACATACCATTTTCATGCTTCCCCATTAATGCAAGTGTTGAATTTAGTCCTGTGTGACCCATCCTTAATCTAGAAATCATTACTTCTTCCTTTCGGTGTCTTCCATAAAACTGTTCTTTTTTCCCTACTGATTTTACAATATTATAATACCACCTACCTGTGCTGCTATTTTCCCATCTTTGTTGCCATATTCTTATTATTTCCCTATTAATTACTGATTTTATCTCATTCCTTCCCAGAGGTACCTTAACATCCACCAAGTTTTTCTTTAAAGCTTCTTTTGCTAACTTATCCGCTGTTTCATTCCCTACTATCCCAATATGTGCCGGTACCCAACAAAAGTATACGATTATACCCTCTATTTTCAGTCTGTACAGTAATGTATACATTTCTACTAGCAGCTCTTCTCTATCAGTTTTTGTCGACAATATACTTTTAAGAGCTGATGAAGAATCTGAGCAAATTACAGTCGGAGTCATTCTGCTTATCTTCTTCTTCTTTGGGGTTTAACGGCAGCTTGCATCCTTAACGGTGTATTACTACCATCTTCTGGTTCTAGTTATTTCCCATATACTTTAGTCATCATATTCCATATAACAATAACATAACAATACCTCTGGCGAATCAGTGGCTGCTCATTGAATAAACATAACACAGGAAACAAATTATAACATTTTGTGCACAAACGAACGATTATATTCACTGAGTTCGAAGCTGAAACATAATACCTTGTTGAAAAGTCTTTGGGATCCGGTGAAAACGCACTAATATTTTCAGAGTCGCTTTAACACGAAACAGAAAACTCATGAATATTAATGTTTACTCCGCCCAGTGACACCAAATAGGCTATCTCGGAAATGCGAATATTATGTATTTCAGAACACCGTCCGCGTTTCGCGGGAATATTATTGAGACAGAACTGCGCAGAACTGTCGAACTTGTCCGTCTGCGCTTATCCGGGAAGGAAGGGACCTTATTTCACCTTATTTCAATTATGGGACTCCACAGCGGAGTCACTGCAGCAGATGGCGCTGTTGTTGAACTTTTCCAGTCAGGGCTTCATAAGGGGTTTTCTCTAACTCAACAGCCCTGGGGTAATAAATATATAGTTAATTAAATGTAAATAAAATTGCATTTAATTAATCAAAAAAGTGCTATAATAACCACAGAATAAGCAGAACAGATTGAACAAAACCTGACTGAGTTATGTCCCAAATGACATACTATACACTGCACTTACTACACTCACCTGCCACTTTATTAGGTGCTCTTATTCTGCTGCTCAGTAAAGCAAATATCTAATCAAAGAGCCACTCGTTACAACTGAGATATGCAGAAGAGCATCTCTGAATGTTCAACACGTTTAACCTTGAAGCAGACGAGCTACAGCAGAAGACGACCATACTGCCACTCATGTCAGTTAAGAACAGAAACTAAGGTTACAATCTGCACAGGCGCACCAAAATTGGACATTAGAAGACTGGAAAAAAGGTTGCCTTGTCTGAGAGTCTCAATTTCTGTTGTGACATTCAGATGGTATGGTCAGAATTTGGTGTAAAAAAACACAGAAGCACGGATCCATCCTGCCTTGCTTAGTTGGGGGCACTTAATAATTGTGTGTTATTTGGCAATATTACTTGATTGCACAGACACTATTGGATGAGAACTAAACCAAAGTCCCTTTAAGGCAAGTCATTTCACTTGGCAGCCATCTTTGAAAGGCCTCTTGGGCATGCAAGTGCAGCTCCTATCTCTTTGAATGAGGAAACATCAGATTCTCCAAAACTGTTTACCAAGCTTACGATTACATTTCATATTTGAAATCACCAATGAAATTTGACAACAACTGTCTCATAAATGCTGTTCCTCATGCTCAAATAGCATAAAATAGCTTATTTTTTAGGCTAGATTAGCCAATGCACATGTCCTAGCGCACAGCTCAAAATGGTGTGCAAGTTTACTGAAACTATAGCGTAGAGTCTATACCATGAACTTAACATACTTTTGAAAATCCAGTGTTTAGTGGATCTTGATAAGTGCTCATTTTCACAGTTGTAAACATGACGGCTTTCTTCTTCCATGAGGTAGTTTGGCATCACAATGGCTTTGTTTGTCAGGCAGAGCATTAAAGAACACGACACATTTCTCCTGGAAATCCTGTAAAATTCAACAAATCGGATGACGACTGTGAAACTCCTGAAGTGTTTCCCGTTTTGTGTGCTTTATGCATCAGATGTTCAGGTGTGGTCATGATGCAGACCACAAAACAGATCTGACCCAGTTAAAAGTATAACACAGTTATAGAAGTATAAAACACCTCCGACCTGTGAATCATCTTCAACTGTGTTTCATACATCAGTTTTGATGGATTGATTAAGTAATTTATTTGTAAAGCAGTTTTATCTAGACAGGAAGGACTCTGTGGTTCATAACATAATGACAGGAAGAAGCCCCTCACCTTCAAACTAAACACAAACATGAAACAAATGGTCATTCTCAGCTATAAAACTATGTGTCCACAGAGAGATCAAATGGCGTTTCTGTAGAAATCAGACCACAGCAGGTTTCAGTTTGACTCAGATGATGATCTGCTCGTGTCACACACAGCAGTAAGACTAACAATGTGAGATGATACACAGTTTTTAATTTTGTTTTGCAACTCACATCAATTGAATGATTATAAAATTATTTTAAAATCCATAAGTTTATTTACCATTAAATTTAGATTGACTATTCCAATAATCACACAATATTCTACTCTTCTACTGTTACAGATACGGTTCCTTTTAAAAGCATCAATGTTAAATTATAAAAATTAAGAATGTTAGAAGTCTTAATAAGAGCAAGATTTATATGTAACTATAGACTATACAGCATATGCAGAGTGTGTGCGTGTACATTAGGTGGGTCAAACTCTGCTGTGGGAGGATTCATAAAGCAGACGAACAGCTTGAGTTTTTTTCAGCAGATGGTCTCATTACATCAGACCCTGAACTACTGAGGAAGATGTTTCACATGCTTGTTTTGCTCTGCTTGTACTGGTGGCGTCTGATTGGTAAGTTACAAAAGCAATTTAATTTCTTTCAGTTTCAGGGTAATAAACCTGATAGTTAGAGGATTTGCATTTGACTTTTCTACCTAGATTAATCAAATAAAACAGATAATATTGTGAGGCCTACTCTAGATTCAGGTCTGCCTCTCAGTGATCCTGATTTAAAGTGAAACTTCTGGAAATATCCAGAATTACTTTCACTCATTTCACTCGGCTGCAAAATAAATGTGAAGTTACAGGCAGATAACACCTTAAAGACTGAATTATTAGTTTACACAACAATCTTTAATCTGTTGCCAATGCGTTTCCTTTTGCTTTTCTGTTGCCATTTGAGACATTCCTCAGTTCACATTTAGAAACAAGAACTGACTTCAGGCTTTGTAAACCAACAAACGTGTGAAATCTGTTCTAGTTTGTTCCTCAGGTGTGTTTGGTGAGTCAGTGTCAGTAATGGAGGGAGATTCTGTCACTCTAAACTCTGATGTTACTGAAATACATGAAGACGATGACGTCCTGTGGAAATTTGGAGCTGAAGACTCTCTCATAGCTGAAATCAGTAGAGAGGACCAAATCTTCTCCACATTTGATGTTCTTGATGGGAGATTCAGAAACAGACTGAAGCTGGACAATCAGACTGGATCTCTGACCATCACAGACGTCATAATTGAACATGCTGGACACTATAAACTACAGATAAGTGGAGATAAGTTGTCATCAAAAACATTCAGTGTTTCCGTCTATGGTGAGTAGATAATCTTGTTTTATTAAAAAAAATATATATATATTGGGTTTAATATAATTCTTGCTTATTTGACAGCACTTGTGGCATAAGGTTGATTACAAAAATAATTGAGATGTCCCTTGTTTTCTTAAAAAAAAAATTCAAGATTATGGCGAGGCACTTACATGGTAGTTAACAGGGTCAACTTTTTAATTATTAAAAAGCTGACACTGTGAAGGTTACATGTAGTCCGCTTGTAAAGTTGTGATGCAAAAAATACTGTTTCCAGGTCTAAGTCTCTACTTGTTTCACTTGAAAATACTATCTCAACAGCCGTTTATGAGCACTATTTATTCATATCACACATTTAAGTTAAGCATTCTCACAGTGTCCCAGACCTGAATATTTTAACGATTTACAAAAGATGAGTCACTGTCTGGTCATCTGGAATTTTGGTATGGAGACAAAGGTTACGATAATGATTTTAAATAGTAGGCCATGGCATTACATTACATTGTGAGTGCATATTAGCACCATTTGTGGCATCTGACAGAGGTTTTTGACCCAGAAGCAATGACACATGATGTCAGACTTAACAAGCGGATTTAATTCAAACATTTCATTAAAATTAATTCTTCTGTTAAAACTGTCAAAATGTTTAAATTGTTTTAAAGAAACTTTTTTTTTAATTAAACACACATCAAATGAAATTTTCACTTTGTTAGGCTACTTTTTTTTTAAATTTAGCAGAAAAGCTGAAAAGAAAGCACACAGCCAGTTCGTTATGGGCTGTCTGAGTCTGAAACACTGTCATTCAGAGAGATGTTTCAATTTGCAGCCGGTTTCTATGTAGATAGCTAGCTATTTAAATAAGAACTCCTCAGAGCCATATACAGAATCTGTTCACTTGTCTTGTTTCAACACCATAGGGCAAATTCCAAATGGCTTTTTTGCGCCCTTGATGGACACTTCAGGAATGAGACGCCATTTGTAGGGACGTACCAAACGAAAGTGAACAACTGAATCCCTTCACAAAGGGCCCTTCCAGAAGTCCGTTAGCAAAGAGAACATACGATGGTCACTTCACGGAAGTGATTTCCGTTTGTGATCATGTGATCTTCGGTTAGGAGATCTTGCTTTTAAAGCAAAGTTGTAGTTGATTTCGACTTCACATACAAACGTAAGTAGAATAGGCTAATTAAAACTGTCTTTATTTTAATGTAATACAAAACATTTTTCGTCAGTGATATAAATATGAATTAAGATGGTAGTTAAAGCAGGTTTAAGCAAGTTTAGCTTAAAAAAGTTTAATAGTAATAAGACACAATTAGATAATATTTGAATAAAATAAAAATAATAAGAAATATTTATTTGCAACAGCTGATGGAGCGCTGAATGCTGTACGCACGCGCAGAGTTGTCAAGGTAACATTTGGTCAGTCATTCCCTTGGCCAAGGGAGTTCCATATGCTTAAACAAGACAGTAATGCCCTACACCCTTCAAAGAACACAATTCGAAGGGAGTAGGGCATAGGCATACTCACTTCCTTTTGGAATTCGCCCATAGACTGGTCAACACAGGCCACAGTAGAGAGGGGTGGGGCAAACAGTAGCTAGTTATCATTTAAAGCAGGGGTGTCAAACTCAGTTCCTGGAGGGCCGCAGCCCTGCAGAGTTTTGTTCCAACCCTGCTCCAACACAAGTACCATGTCGTTTTTAAATAAGCCTGAAGGACTTAATTATCTGGATCAGGTGTGTTTAATTAGGGTTGGAGCTAAACTGTGCAGGGCTCCGGCCCTCCAGGAACTGAGTTTGACACCCCTGATTTAAAGAGACATGCACCAAAACAGGCTGCTGTGAACAGAGCTGTTTTAAACAGGGTGGTTTTTAACCAAAGTATGTTACAGACATTTCATGAAGACCCTAAAGAATCATACCAACTTGTGGAAAATGGGCATCCAATGTCCCCTTTAAAGCATTTTTACAGTCGTTTTAGTATTTTATGGTCAACTTGACTTTACACAGAAAAGGTTAGTTAAGTAGGTTAGTTAAGTGATTTTTCAGACTAAAATCATGATAGCATGAAAATTGTTTAAGTATCGCAGATGCACTATTAAAACTTTGAGCATTTCACATTTATGGATAGGACACATTTACTGACACTGTAAGTTTATGTCAAACATTTTTGCTTTTATATTCTGAAAATAAATGTTTGTGGTTTTAATAAGCATTAGACCTCAGATGCTTAAGATTGAGCTGTACTGAATATTCCTTTAGCTATTTACATACTGAAACGTTTAATCATTTTATAGTTTGAGATCACAGAAACACTCACTGACTGTGAACATACTACACCGAAAATAGTGTTGTTCAAATTTATTTTCTGTCTATTCTCTCACATTTTTCAGCTCGTCTGCCCACTCCTAACATTAGCAGAGATTTTTCTCAAAATCTTTCATCATCATCATCATCATCGTCATCATCATCATCATCACAGCAGAATTGTTCATTGGTGTGTTCAGTGGTGAATGTGGGTCATGTGACTCTCTCCTGGTACAAAGGAAACAGTTTATTGTCCAGCATCAGTGTGTCTGATCTCAGCATCAGTCTCTCTCTACCTCTGGAGGTGGAATATCAGGAGAAAAACACCTACATCTGTGTGCTCAACAATTCATTCACTAACCAGACTCAACATCTGGACATCAGTCAACTCTGTCAAGGTAAGTCAGCAGTGATGTTAATGATTATTTACCGAGCTGATCTCTGTTTTTCATTTTTAAAAAAACGATCACTGAGGTCTCAGTCTTGTTTGAGATCAGACTGACAGAATTATTTTGTCCATTACAGATCAAGGCCTACCCTTATTTTACATAGTGTTGATTTCTGCTGCTGGATCATTGATTGTAGCTGCAGTCATGATGTGCTGCATCTGCAGGAAATGTAGAAAAACAGGTCAGGAATTCAATTGAGCAACAAATATTAACTACCATCAGTTCATTTGAATCAGATATACATATTACTATATAAGTACGCAATCTTTGTTGTTTTTCAATGCTATAATGCAGCTGAGACCTGGAATGAAGACAGAACTGATTCAGTGTTGAGAAAACCAACAACACGAAAAAAGGTAAAATCATTCATGACTGTGTTGCAAGAAGATGTGATGCGGTCTGTTAGTGTGATTGAAGCAGCTGTTAGAAGTTTTGTGTGTAACGTGCATCAGAAGGTCAGTGAACAGATGTGGGTTTGAGCAGTTTTAAGCATGTTTTAACCAGTTTACATTAAGTGCGTTTACTGTTTGCACCTTATTGTAAATATTAATATACAGTAAATCCATTTTGCAGGGCTATTTTCATTTATGCAGACCTAAAAAAGTTAATTTGCATGAATTTAAATGTATTAACAGAAAGTTCCTCTGTCATGTCCATTCACATTCAATGCATCTTTTTAACATAAGGTGATTGTCAGTCCCCAACATTCTGCCTACCACAACGAGTTTTCTTTCCCTTTTTAAGTAATTAATTTATTATTTTACTTTGGTCATACACATTACTATGAGATAAAACACTATGGTCATACATGATTTTATCCATCGTGAGATAAAATGAGAGACTTATGTGTTTGCTGTGGTTGAAAAGACTTGATGAGAAACTTGTCTTCATAGTGATTATCAGTGAAGTGATTGGACGTCATTCATTTGAATGAGTTACAGATTTTCACCGATAAGGGACAGCATTGCAACAGAGTTAAGTGCTAGTGGTGACAATAGAGGGGCAAACACTGATCCGTCCGCAGATAAGCAACACTAACTAATAGATATTGTCCAGATTAAAATACACACATCAAATCCATCAGTTTCCTCTAGATGCTCTTCTTGTGCTTCTTTGTTGATGCTATACAGTTGTACATTGTGAAATAATCGTGACATTCAGAAATATTCAATTAAGTCAATTATAAAAAAAAAAATTTCTGCTCAACATAGAGGGCTTGATCTGCAGTTAATTTCCACTCCAGAGAATTTGAAGAAAAATTATATTACTAGTTTCAGATTCCTGACTGAGTTTGTGTTTCCTTGCAGATATCAAAGTCGGAGGCTGTGTATGAAAATGTGCCCAAAAAACGGTGATCAAATACTGTATCTACTTGAACTGATGTTAGAGCTGAGTAATGGACACTGACTAGTGCTTTGTGTTTTTCTGGTAGGCTGTCTCTCTTTTATGTTTTCACTGTTTGTATTAAATCTTTTGGTGTTATTGTGGTGTATAGCCTTTTATTTCTTTATTTATTTTCTCATTTTGTGGTTCCCCAATATCATAGCATCCAGAAACATATTGAAATTCTTCATATGTTCATTTGAGGAAATTGAAATGGATATCAATTGCATTGCACAGTGATTACTGTATCTCACACACACACACACACACACACACACACAGTATGATGTTCTGAATATGTTGTCAAATGTAGCACAAACACATCATTGCTCTCTAGTGTCCAAAGCAGAAAATCACAGATTTGAGAAATCACTAAAGAGCCTGGCTGCTGTGCTGAGGCCTGTTTGAAGAACAGTGTTTAAAACAGTTTACAGATAATTACAATAAGATAGGCCTACATGTATTTTTCTCTCTTGTCATCATGTTGTGCTTGAGTTGTATGACTGTGGATATTGAATGATAAAGACAGACGGTCATTATTACCAATAGATTGACTCATAATCATTTTATTGGTATCTTTGACTGATATTTACCTCTTTCTACTTTGATTTAAACGGGAAAATGGCGCCATCTGGTGGATAAATGGGAACAGCAGCTAAAACAAAATCGCAGCAAGGTCGCACCTCAAGTCTGATCTTCTGGGCTGCGTTTCCCAAAACCATCGTAAGCCTAGGCTACATCGTAAGATCTGTTGCCACGAACGGTCTCTACGATCAACTTATCTCACGATGCTTTTAAGAAACACATCTCTGGTGTCTATATGGCTCCTGCTCCTCCTTCAATGTGTGTCTGTGGCATTTTTACCCGACTTTCACTTTGTTACTTAGTAAAATAAAATAACAGCATGTTTATAATCTCCAGAGTCTGTGGTTCTGGTGTTAATGATGGTCAGAGATCCAGTCTGATGATCCAGCTTCAGTCTGTCTCTGAATCTCTCATCAGCATCTTTCCACTGATCATCTCCAGCAATTTCAACTATATGAATGTCATTAAAAATACAGGAGTGGGGACAAAGACTTGTACAAACAGGCCAAATACACACTGAATAGGGAGATAAGAGTGGCAAAGTTAAACTACTCTGAAAAGCTAAAAAAAACAGCTTTCAAGTAATGACTCTACATCAGTGTGGAAAGGCCTGAAAGCCATCACCCGCTACAAGACCCCATCCCCCAGCACTGAGGCCAATCAACAACTGGCTGAAGACCTGAACGAGTTCTACTGCAGGTTTGAAAAGCAAAAGCCTGGTCTGACACCCCACACCCACTCTGACCGTTTCACAGCACAGCCATCAACACCCTCCCTCACCATCCCCCCCTACTGTTTCTCATCCTGCACTCAAGATCTGTGAAGAGGATGTATGCAAAGTCTTCAGAAAGCAGAAGATAAGGAAAGCCAAAGGCCCAGACGGTGTCTCTCCAGCCTGCCTCAAAGCCTGTGCTGTCCAGCTATCATCCATCTTCACATTGATCTTCAACAGATCCCTGGAGTCTCATGTCAGATGTGTATGTATGTATGTATGTATGTATGCATGTATGAATGTACCAGGAGCACCTTAAAAAACCACAACAAATTCCTTGTGTGTTTGCACACCTGGCGAATAAAGCTAATTCTGATTCTGATTCTGATTCTGAAAAATAAGTCATGAAATTATTTTTGTTGTTGTTATTATTATTAAACCCTTATCTAAAGTGACAGATCCTCCCTCAGTCACTGGTTTTGTCAACATTTGATTCAGTTCAGCAGCTGAAACACCTGAAACACAAACCAACAGCTTCTGGAGGATCTTTCAGTTGAAGAAAACAAAACTTCACAACATCAAAGAAGTGAATTTCTAGACGATCGGTTTGTCCTAAATGTAGGCTACCTCTCTCTCTTTCACAGCTTTGGAAAGTCTGATTCATTCTAGTGAATGAACTACACTTTCTAGTGACTGTTCTTAAATGATCAGATTTAAAAAAAAAAAAAAAAAATCACGGAGTTCCAAGCATTCCATAGATGATTACTACCCTAAGATTCAAATAATACTGTCATATACAAAAAATACTTTGATTTTTATTATTTTTTAATTTTTTTATGTACAAAAAAAATATGTTTTCATTTTTAGTCTTACTGTTTGACTCTAAAAAGTAAATAACATATTTTCATTTACATTTTATTTCTTTGGCAGACGCTTTTATCCAAAGTGGTTCACATTATATTAAAAAAAAAACGAGTTATACATAGCTTACAGTTAATTATAATAAAATGCATGTATTTATCTTTTAAAGGTTCCTTTCACCAACTAAAATGTTATATTTCTATTTTATTAAATCTGCAGTTTGTAATACTTTTCATTCTGTCGTGCTGTTTTTTCTTCTTCTTTTTATTTATTTATTTCTTTATTTTGTAGAGTATGATGGTGGTGATAGTAAATCACATCAGTTACAGTCACCAGCAGAACAGCAACACATGCCACCTGAAATCAGCCCTGGATATTTAATGATAAAGACAGGCGGTTATTATTAGTAAAAGACTGACTGATAATCAGTTTTACACTTTACTGATATCGTTGACTTAGATTTACACCGTTCTACTTTGGGCCTCAGTTGTATGATATTAATATAACTGATAAATGGCGCCATCTGGTGGGGTTTTGAAGACGTGAATACACGTGCACACTATGAAATCCATACCAATACATCTTATGTAACAGTCCGCACGAAAGCTGACTAATTTTATGCATTTTCTATTTCAAGCACTCGCGCTGCTTATTCTATGCTACGTATAGAAACGGTGTCACAATTACATTCATTGCATCTTTTGTTTTTGTTTTTCTCCATACAATTAAGACTGGCAGTTAATGAAGATGGGTGCTTTCAAATGACTGCTTCATAAAACCTTTGCGAATCATTTATTTCGGAGTGCATAGCAATCTGCCACAGTCACGTGATTTCAGTAAACGAGGCTTCGTCATAACAGTTTCGAAAAGTTGCGAAATTTCATGGTTCGCCGCTGGGGGCGTTGATCTCTGTGAACCCACGAATCACTGAACTCGCTCCCCAACAGCCTCTGAACCAGTTTCTATTATGTACCTGATCTCGAATCAGTTCAATACGTTTGTAGGTATTTTAATTTGTGTGATTAAAAGAAGAGGTGTAGTTAATACAATCTTGGCCTGTTTAGACGAGCCCTACATGAATTACAAAGCAAATTAATAAAAGGACACATAGGCTATTCTACACTGTACCTATGGTATTTGATGAGTTGTTTACTGCATTTGATATATTAGCCTACTTTCAATAAAACATTTGCAATATATTGGTAATAAAAGCTGTTGTATGCATATTTTGGCCTGAGTTTTAGTTGCAACTTCATTTTAATATAACTGATAAATGGCGCCATCTGGTGGGGTTTTGAAGACGTGAATACACGTGCACACTATGAAATCCATACCAATACATCTCATGTAACAGTGCACACGAAAGCTGACTAATTTTATGCATTTTCTATTTCAAGCACTCGCGCTACTTCTGAAGAAAAGGACAAATTAATGTTCAACGGCCGCTTTGTCGCGTCCGTATAGAAACGGTGTCACATTCACATTCATTGCATCTTTTTTTCTCTCTCTCTCTATACAGTTAAGACTGGTAGTTAATGAAGATGGGTGCTTTCAAATGACTGCTTCATAAAACCTTTGCGAATCATTTATTTCGGAGTGCATAGCAATCTGCCACAGTCACGTGATTTCAGTAAACGAGGCTTCGTCATAACGGTTTCGAAAAGTTGCGAAATTTCATGGTTCGCCGCTGGGGGCGTTGATCTCTGTGAACCCACGAATCACTGAACTCGCTCCCCAACAGCCTCTGAACCAGTTTCTATTATGTACCTGATCTCGAATCAGTTCAATACATTTGTAGGTATTTTAATTTGTGTGATTAAAAGAAGAGGTGTAGTTAATACAATCTTGGTCTGTTTAGACGAGCCCTACATGAATTACAAAGCAAATTAATAAAAGGACACATAGGCTATTCTACACTGTAGCTATGGTATTTGATGAGTTGTTTACTGCATTTGATATATTAGCCTACTTTCAATAAAACATTTGCAATATATAGGTAATAAAAGCTGTTGTATGCATATTTTGGCCTGAGTTTTAGTTGCAACTTCATTTTTGTCAGCAGGCGTTACCAGCGTGTGGCATTGCGAGTGCTTCAAAACAGCGAGAGTGTTATCCGCGGAGAGTCTTAGATTAGAGTTTTCACTGAGCAACTAAAAATGATTCACATGCTTATTTTGTTCTGTTTG
The DNA here is from genome assembly GCF_001515625.1 of Sinocyclocheilus rhinocerous. Classification (NCBI taxonomy): domain Eukaryota; kingdom Metazoa; phylum Chordata; class Actinopteri; order Cypriniformes; family Cyprinidae; genus Sinocyclocheilus; species Sinocyclocheilus rhinocerous. The sequence goes on along the minus strand of NW_015659411.1, from coordinate 71,214 downwards.
TGTTGCTGTCATCTGATCGGTAAGTTACACGAGCATTTTTATGGTGCCATTTATTTACCTTTCAGAGTAATAATCTCTAAATTATTTTAATCTACTGTGTTTTCTTTCCTGTTGTTTTAGAAATCTTAATTTCAATTATTACAAATGCAAATCCTCACCATCAATTTTTTTTTACATACTTTTGCAGCAATTGTTAACAAACGAAAATTAAATAAAAATTCTGGTATAAAAATATAAATTATATCTTGGATATTTCAACTTGTAGAGCAAAATAAATGTGTGAAAGTAGCTTGAAAGTAGCAAGCTACTTTCACACATTTATTTTGCTCTACAATAGATCATTTTAAAATACATTAAAGATAAAATTTGATCCACACATCCGTGTGTTAAAATGTCACCTTCTGTTTTATGTTGCGCTCTGCTGCTGTTATTTATTTCACTTTTTAAATGTTACAAATTGATTTCTTGCTTTGTAAACCAACAGTTAACACATCTGTTCTTGTTTGTTTCTGCAGGTGTGTTTCACGCCGAGACAAATGAAACCCAGTCAGTGACGGAGGGAGATTCTGTTACTCTACACACTGATGTTACTGAAATACATGAAGATGATGTAATAATGTGGAATTTTGGAGCTGAAAACTCTCTGATTGCTCAAATAAATAGAGCCTCTGGAAATTTCTTCACATATAATGATGGGAGATTCAGAGACAGACTGAAGCTGAACAATAAAACTGGATCTCTGACCATCACAAACATCACAACTGAACATGCTGGACTCTATAAATTAGAGATAATTGCAGTGAAACTGTCATCAAAGACATTCAGTGTTTCCGTTTATGGTGAGTAGAGATCATTTTCTCTCCATCACATATTTTATTTTATTAATTATTCACATAAGGAAATTTTCATACAGACAAACTCAATGCTCGTCAGCACACTAAGTACTCAACCCATTGAACCAAAAAGACTTTTGTGTAATTTATTCATATTTATCATTATGTTCTCATGTTTTCAGCTCGTCTGTCTGTTCCTATCATCATCAGTAACTCTTCACAATGCTCTTCGTCATCATCATCATCATATTGTTCACTGGTGTGTTCAGTGGTGAATGTGGGTCATGTGACTCTCTCCTGGTACAAAGGAAACAGTTTATTGTCCAGCATCAGTGTGTCTGATCTCAGCATCAGTCTCTCTCTACCTCTGGAGGTGGAATATCAGGATAACAACACCTACAGCTGTGTGCTCAACAATCCCATCAGCAACCAGACCACACATCTGGACATCAGTCAACTCTGTCACACATGTGCAGGTATGGCAGCACTGATATGTGTGTTTATTGTTTACATTAATGTTTCTCTTCATCATCACAGCACATATTCCTTCACTCCCTCCAGAAGGTTCCATACCTCTGATAGTGCTGATCTCTGCTGCTGCTGGATCTCTGTTGATTGTAGCTGCAGTCGGGATCTTCTGCATCTGCAGGAAACAAAGAAAAACTGATCAAGAAGGCAAGTGTTAAATAAATTAAATAAATACATTTTAACCAATAAATAATTTGTTGAAAATGTACTCTAAATATTTTAGTCAGTTGATAGCCCTCATTATCATTAATTCATTTTGATAATTTCTGTAGTTAATGCCTTCAAGTTTATTTAATGAAAAAAAAAACTAATAATAATAATGTGTAGTTATGAGTGTAATCTACAGAAATTGTCAAACACCAAATCAGATTACATGTCCATATTTAAAATCTCTATGAACGATGACTTGTTGAACATGTTGAGCTTCAATGATGTTTAAATTTGACCATACAAAGAATCCAAATTACTCTAGCATTCTGTCTCGGTTTGATTTATAAATTATGTGTAAAGATTGTCAATCTAAATTTAATGGTAAACATTAAATGTGTGTGTGTGTGTGTGTGTGTGTGTGTGTGTGTGTGAACACTTATAGCATCAAATTAAATTTGCTAATGCTGTATTAATGCTTTAACTTTGATAGTCTTAATGATAAATCATATGTTGTAAAGAAACAGATTGAGTAAATATTGAGTTTGTTGTTTTAACAAATCTTTTATTGTTCACACAGTTGAGACTCCTGAAGAACAGATCACGTATGCTGTACAGCTGTGTGCTCAACAATCCCATCAGCAACCAGACCACACATCTGGACATCAGTCAACTCTGTCACACATGTTCAGGTATGGCAGCACTGATATGTGTGTTTATTGTTTACATTAATGTTTCTCTTCATCATCACAGCACATATTCCTTCAGGTCCTCCAGAAGGTTCCATACCTCTGATAGTGCTGATCTCTGCTGCTGCTGGATCTCTGTTGATTGTAGCTGCAGTCGGGATCTTCTGCATCTGCAGGAAACACAGCAAAACTGATCAAGAAGGCAAGATACATTTTAACCAATAAATACTACTTTGAAAATGTACTCTAAATATTTTACCAGTCGATAGCCCTAATTATCATTAATTCATTTTGATAATTTCTGTAGTTAATGCCCTCAAGTTTATTTAATGAAAAAAAAAAACTAATAATAATAATGTGTAGTTATGAGTGTAATCTACAGAAATTGTCAAACACCAAATCAGATTACATGTCCATATTTAAAATCTCTATGAACGATGACTTGTTGAACATGTTGAGCTTCAGTGATGTTTAAATTTGACCATACAAAGAATCCAAATTACTCTAGCATTCTGTCTCGGTTTGATTTATAAATTATGTGTAAAGATTGTCAATCTAAATTTAATGGTAAACATTAAATGTGTGTGTGTGTGTGTGTGTGTGTGTGTGTGTGTGTGAACACTTATAGCATCAAATTAAATTTGCTAATGCTGTATTAATGCTTTAACTTTGATAGTCTTAATGATAAATCATATGTTGTAAAGAAACAGATTGAGTAAATATTGAGTTTGTTGTTTTAACAAATATTTTATTGTTCACACAGTTGAGACTCCTGAAGAACAGATCACTTATGCTGAGCCAACGTTCTACAAAAGAAACACATATAAATTGGTAAGATAATTTATATCTCTCTGTATCATTTCAGCACATCAGATCTGTGTGCGCTTATGTTTTGTCTGTATAATGACTTATCACATTCATCACATTACACAACAGTACAATATCACATATTTATAATGGCCATAAGAACATTGAAACAATGACAAATATCCCATAATACTCATGTTGTTTATAGGACATTTGTTTATATTTCAACTGCTCAACATGAGCCACTGATGCTACTAAAGTCAGTTTTTGACATCACTGCTTTTCCTTGTAAAATAGTCTAAAGCCACGCAAGGCCACTTGATTTCAAACTTTGAATTCTAAATGAAACCTATAAGGCAGATTCAGAATAAATTGTGTGTTGTTCACCAAACACCAAAGCTGCTTCATGTTAATTTGACAGTAAAGAGGGAATAAAGAGGGAATTTTTTTCCTAAATAAAAATGCTAATCACATTGAATTTCAGTGATGTTCAGAATGAACTTGCCACATGTTATTTTTAAATTTGTTATACATTTCTTACAGAAAGTTAAACAGGAGGATCACGTAGAGTATGGAACTATCACCATGAGATGACCCAACTTTAACCTTTTCTAAATACCAGGTTCAGTCAAGAGGAAATCATAGGATTCTGAGGGGTTTGACGAGCTTAAAGATGGAATAATGAAATGGCCTCCTAAGAATTATCTATATTGTATGGCCCATATTGGAACGTTTTCAATGTTTGACTTAAAAGTTGGCATGAAATGACCATACCATACGTGTAAATACAAACACAGATGCCTCATCAAAAGGTGTTGTCTATTTTATTATTTATTTACCTCTGTACATAAATGTGGGTTGATTTGATGAGTGGATAAACAGCTTCTGAATTAGCATCTACTGCTGGACGTTTGTGGTTGATTTCAGTTTGTGAGCGTGTGACTGATATGTGAAAGATGTGCCTGTGTCAGTAGCGTGTGGTTGAAGGGTGTTTTTTTCATTGCTGTTCTAAATACCAGGTTCAGCCGAGAGGAAATCATAGGATGCTTAGGGGTTTGACGTGCTTAAAGACGGAATAATGAAATGGCCTCCTAAGAATTATCTATATTGTATGGCCCATATTGGAACGTTTTCAATGTTTGACTTAAATGTTGGCATGAAATGACCATACCATACGTGTAAATACAAACACAGATGCCTCATCAAAAGGTGTTGTCTATTTTATTATTTATTTACCTCTGTACATAAATGTGGGTTGATTTGATGAGTGGATAAACAGCTTCTGAATTAGCATCTACTGCTGGATGTTTGTGGTTGATTTCAGTCTGTGAGCGTGTGTCTGATGTGTGAAAGATGTGCCTGTGTCAGTAGCGTGTGGTTGAAGGGTGTTTTTTCCATTCCTGCCCATTTGCTGCTCACAACTTGACGTCTTCTCTACACAACATTGTGGTAAACTCATCAGTATTTCATTGGTGTATGTTGCAAAAAGTGCAGCAGGGCTGCCAACTCTCATGCAGTGTAAGACTCACACAATTGACAAATTTCTCACGCCACATGTCTATTTTCTCACGCAAAAGCAGCCTAAGTTGAAAATGTAATAAAAGGATATTGGCCAACTGATTTGGTAAATGCTCCATTTGTACTCTGGAGAACATCAAGTTTGTATTTAAAACATGTTTTTCTAGCATTGAGCAATGTAGCCAATCTCAGACATATCTGTTGATTCTTGAACACCTCTGACTGGCCATTCTGTTTGAATAAGTCAAACTTCATTCACGGTTAAATGCCAGATTTTGTTCTGCACGCTCTCAAATCTTCTCATTGTAACACAATGTAAATAAGAGGTTCATTGATTATTAAGGAACGTTGTGAGATTGCAATGAACTGAAGTAAGTGACACCTTTTTTAGTGATTATAAAGGAAGGGCTATTTGCACACTTTGTAGGCTAAATATAATCCGTTCAGAATTTGAATAAAAGTTTTGTTTTTCTTGCTGCTAACAGCCATATATAGGCCTACCCTTTACAAGCAGCAAAGTTTCCAGAGTATATAAATCTCTCATCCCTCACATAAATGTGGGATTCATTTTCAAACGGGAGAAAAATATAATTTTTTAAAAAGATTATCATTAAGCAGTGTAAATGCAGACTAATGGATGAACATAAAAAAAAATTATTTTTCATGTTAAAATATTATTTAAATGCAGTTGCAATCATTTTTAAAAGTAATGGTAAATCTTGTAATTCTCTCACTGTATATTGCTATTCTTGTTGTGGTAAAAAGGTAATAGTTTTGCAACACTCTATATATCTATCAGGGTGGCCCTTATTTTTGGAGTTTTGAAATCTTCTGCTCTCACCCGCCCAGTCAACTTCCTTCATGAGAAATGGAAACAAACCAAATTTTGCTGAGATTGGACTACATTTGGGGTGTGCTCAACAAAATTTAAATTCTGTCTTAATGACCATAACAGCATGTAATTAATAATTACACAAGACCATTAGTAAACTGTGAATTAGGTTAAAAAACGAGAACACGGAAGAGTGATGTTAGACCATGTATAATGTTGAGCTTCAGGCATCCCGAGTTTGAGTCCCGGCTTGCAGACCTTTCCCGATCCTGTCCCCCTATCTCTCTCCCACTTCGCTTCCTGTCCACTTACAGTCCTATTGAAATAAAGGCATAAAATACCAAAAATAAAACGCTGCAAACGCTGCTGATGAGAACTGATCTTTGAAAAATTACAATCTGATTTAGATCGTGATGACAATCCGACATGTCCTTCAGCCACAAAGTTCTTGCAGATATAGAAGCAGAATGTTAAAAAAGTGAAATTACTGTACTGGTGAAGAAAGTGAACTTGGAACAAAGCGCCCTGGGTTTGATGCCTTGCTCAAGGACCTCAGTCGTATTTACTGAAGGTAGAGGAGAGCGCTGTACATTCACTCCCCCCACCAATTGCTGCTGGTACTGAGACTTGAACCCCCGAACTTTGGGTTACAAGTCCAACTCACTAACCATCAGGCTACAACTGACCCTACTTCTTGTGAAGAAACAAAGGGGGGCAGTTGTGGCCTAATGGTTGGAGAGTCATCTGATATCAGAAACAGTCAGTGAACAAAACCTTCGCTAATATTACCAATCAAATCTTGAAGTACCTGTGATAAAAAGATACATTCTTTGAGCATACCATAAATGAAAACAATTATCTGGATGGTGTTTTGCATAGGCCTACATTACATACTTCTAGTGAAGAACAAATGAGGGGTGAGAGGTTAACATTTCCAATATAAAAAAGGGACCACCTTTAAAAAAAAAAAAAATACAAAATACA